>NC_057715.1:91707476-91724170 GCF_004010195.1 Chiloscyllium plagiosum
ACCGTCAGGCAAAAATAATGGTGGCTCATGTTGCTTCAGCACCACTATTACAGAGGAGGCAATGGAAGGTGGCCAGGGTCACGCAAAGCAGTGGCCTGAACCGAGAAAGGGAATGGGAACAGTGCAGACCAAGCAGTGCAGGAATGCTGGCGACCAGGGGTCTTTGAGATATACAGCATGCGCACACAGATGGTAGTTGCCTGCAGATGTCTAGGGCCATGTGGGATGTTGTCACTAGCATCTCACAGTTGCTCCAGGAGGATCTGTGCATGCACAGACCGGGAGAAATTCAGTGCCAGTAAAGTGACATTGAAATTCTTCTTCCAGGGCTCCAGTGAGGGACATGCATACACCATTCAAGTCTGCCATACACAAATACTTGAAACTCCTTCCAGTCCCATCATCATAGAATTGTTACAGTGCATGAGGAGGCTGTTCTGCCTACATTGCTTGTACTAGCTTGTTAGATACGCATCATTACTTTGGACCATTCTTCTACTTTTACTATTACATTTACTGAGATGATCATCCCCAATATACTCTTGACTATTTCAATTGAACTTGACTTCACCCCCATTTCCAGGCATCACATTCCATAGCAGAATTCCATAAATCATTCATATATAGATCAAGAAAAGCAATGGACCCAACACTGGCCTCTGGGGAACTCCACTCAAACCTTAATCCAACCCAAAAAATATCAGTTGGCCGTTACGTTCTGTTTCCTAACAATCAGTCAATCTTGCATTTATGTTACTACTCTCCCTTTTTTACCACGGACGATAACTTTCCTCACACAGTGGCACTGTGTCAAATGCCTTCTGAAAGTCCATGTATTCCACGTTACCCTCATTGAGCCTTTCTGTTACCTCTTCAAAAACTCCAACAAACATGATTTGTTAAACATGATTTCCTGTTAGAAATCCATGCTGCTTCTTCTAAATTTACCTACCATTTCTCGACTAATTTGGTGCTGAATAACTGTCACTCGAAGCTTCCCCACATTAAACTGACTGGTCTATAATTGCTGGACTTGTCTTTGCAGCCTTCCTTGAACGTGTTTGCGGCCTACCAGTCTTCTGGCACATCCCCCAATCTTAGGGGAGACTAAAAGATTGTGGTCAGTGCCTTGTAATTTCCATTCTCACTTCCACTCATCCTGCCCCCACTAAGCTGCAAAGAATCTGCACAAAGAGTGCCAGCTTTCAGTGATGCACATTGTGTAAACAGCAGCAACAAACCAACCTCATTAGACAGAATCACTTTTACACTGTTAGCATCGGAAAATGCAACACTAATCAGCTGACTGCTTGCTGTCTGGCCTGTGTACACAGTGGAGGCAACAGGAACAGAAGCTTGTACTATAATCTGAGGCTATTAGACTCAAGCTCTTTTCAACTATTTGAATGCATTTTTGATTCTGAACAGCAATGAAGCAAATTGTCTGTAAATATATGAAGCATATCATCACAATTGTAAAATCAAAGCATGAGGAATGGCTAAGACTGAGTTCAATAACTCTAATGAGATTATTCTTTAAGAGTGCAGTTTTGTTTGATATTCACACTATAACATTACAGTTTTTCCAGCAGCAATTCCACAGAAATAATTAAGTAATAATGAATTACCATCTGCATTGTAGCAGAAAATTGACAAAGATGCTCCAGTATGATTTGACGCTTCAATCAGACTGTTCTCAACTCCACAAAGCAGTACAGCTGGCAGTCATTATTATTCAATTTTAGCTCTTTGATGAGAAAGTTGCCGATAGAATTGTTGCCTAATTTCCTTTGTAGCATTCAGCAATGAATTCAAAATATTGCTTGCCCTTATTGGCATGCTGTCATAACTCATGTTGTGTGATGGGTTAAAGTATGTTTTCCACTGAGCTGCTCCATGGTAATGTGCACTCATTTGGAATTGAGCTACTCGTGCCTGTGTGGAAGAGGATAAGAGAAAGTAGAATAAAAGCAGAAAATGACAGAGACACGCAGCAGGGCAGTCAGTACCCGCGGATAAAAGACAGATGATGGCTTACAGACTGTCTACCTTTGCTCAGGGCATGCACCTAAGAGAGCATTATCTCCCTTTTCTCTTTACAAATATTAGCTGACCTGTTGAGCTTGTCCAGGAACATTTGTTTCTTATACAGATTTAGTCCAAATTTTCTCTTTTGTTTTACTGAAATCAACAAAAACTGTTGTTACCTAGGTTGAAATGTACCAGCTAACATTTGCAGTGGAACCGCGGAGACAAAAATTCCTGCAAATGAGTTAGCAAGTGTGCTGCAATCAGCATACAAATGCAATTGAACATAGTTGTCAGGGATTTCTATTAAAACAGTGAAATAATTGAACACAGAAAAGACAATGGGCGCAGGAGAATGCTTGTTTTATACACTGGTATTGTGCTTTACAATGATCACACCTTCATTGGTTTAGACACCAGTCACAGATGACTGCAAATGACCTGAGGGCAAAGTGTATTGGCATTCCCGGGGGTGGGGGGGGGAAGGATTTCTGAAGCACAGGCACTTAGGAACCTATTACTTGTCCAGAAAGCTTTTCATTGACAAGCTGTTCAATTTTCATCTCTTCCTTCTGTAATTTAAGACAAGGTGTGTGTCCGCTTCACGGGCAACTGAAAAGCTGACTTAACAAGCTTCAATTTAAACAATTCCTAAAGCTGTTTTAGCAGTGAGCACTCAGTAAAAAAAAATCAGATGACACTTTATCAATAGGAGAATGTATCACATTTCCTGTCTTTCAACAGGAAAACATGACACAAATTAACTTTGCTTTACCTTAATATTATATTGGTATGTGCTCTCCAAAAGAAACAAACATAGCCCAATTTATTTTAATTAGTATTTGAAAAGTATCATTATCTCTTCCTTTTATGACAATGCTCTCTGACAAGGAATGGTTAAACACATAACTGAGAAACATGGAGACCATGAAATTCATTCATTTAGAGCTCCTTTTAACTATAAAATACATCTGCAGATTTGCAATGCATAAAGCAGTACTGCCCATGCAAGGTGATATGTGCAAATGCTCTCCTTGCATACAAAATGAAACATCGATCCTCACATGCTGTTTCAGTGCTTGTGTTACATGTACTCAAACTGACTAACATCTGTGCAGGGCATGATTGCTTTATCACTGTTCAATCAACAACTCTTAGCAGTACGATGGGAAAAAGGTAGGAGTGGGGATGAGGGGCGGGGTTTAATTGGATAACTCTCGGATTTGGCTATAGGCCTTGACAATATTTTACCAACAGCAATGACAACTTGTGTTTGAGAAGTAGGCACAGACCTAGCCAAGTTGTTCCAATATAGCTACAACACTGGCATCTAGCTGACAATATGGAAGATTCCTGAAGAAGGGCTTATGTCCGAAACGTCGATTCTCCGGCTCCTTTGATGCTGCCTGACCTGCTGCAACACATTTTTCAACTCTGATCTCCAGCATCTGCAGTCCTCACTTTCTCCTAACATGGAAGATTGCCCAGGTATGTTCTGGGCACAAAAAAGTAGGACAAATCAAACCTGGTTAATAACTACTCACTTAATCTACTCTTGAACATCAGTTAAGTGCTGGAAAGGTCATCAACAGTGGTATTAAGCAACACCTGCTCAGCAATAAACTGCTCACTGATGCCCAGTTCAGATTTTGCCATGGCCATTTAGCGCTTGACCTTCTTACAGCTCTGTTTCAAACATGGGCAAAAGAGCAGAATGCCATAGGGGAGGGGATACTGCTCTCAACATCAAGGCAGCATTTGACTGAGGAGTCCTACACAACAGGAGATCATGAGAATCAGAGAAAACTCTCAGTTGGTTGAAATCTTACCCGGCACTAAACAAGATGGTCATTGTTATTATTGTTGGAGTTCAGTCATCCCAGCTCCAGGATAGCGCTGCAGCATTTCCTCAGGGTGGTATCTTTGTTTTAACCATCTTCAGTTGCTTCATGGATGATGTTCCCTTCATTGTAAGGTCAGATGTGGAAATGTTTGTTGATGATTGCACAATGTTTAGCACCATTCACAACTCCTCAGATACTGATGCAGCCTATATCTAACTGCAGCCAGACACTCATTATAAGTTTGGATTAGCAAGTGGAAAGTACCATTTGCATCACACAAGTGCCAAGCACTGACCAAGAGAAGGTCTAGTACATCACTCCATGGAGTCAAGATGGTGGCACACTCCTGCCAGTGCTCCTCTGCTCTGCCTGTTCTCTTTCTTTCTTTTTCCCTTTTTTTCTCTTTTCTTCATCTCTCTCCTGAGCATCAGAGGAATATTCTGGAGCAGTGGCAGGTGCCGGCAGCAAGTCCCGGACCAGAAAACCCTGGGACAGCGCTTCGGCTGTGAGCACTGGAACAGCACAGGGGAGCAGCCCTGGAGCAGCACATCGGGAAACAGCCCGGAGCAGGGAGTGGGGAAACAGCCCCGGAGCAGGGAGTGGGGGAAACAGCCCGGAGCAGGGAGTGGGAATGGAGCCCCAGAGCAGAGAGTGGGGAAACAGCCCCGGAGCAATGCATAGGCAGAGAGTCCCAAGAAGAGACAGGTCTGGAATATTCCATGGAGCAGCTGAGTGATGGTATGGAGTTGACTGGAAGCTTGGAATTGAGTGGGGACCGCTGATGGATTGTGGTCTGGTGCAGACAGTCAGACCATTTGCAACGGCTCTGTGCTGTGCTGTTACACTGTAATATTTATTTAGAATTTCCTACCTTACTGTAACATTAACCTTTCATTGATATCCCATTCAATGAAGAAGCCTCAATTACTTCACTAGGCAGGGAATTTATGGGTGAAGAAATTCCTTCTCAATTCGGTCTGAAATCTGCTCCATCTAATTTTGAGGCTATGCCCTCTTGTTCTAGTTTCAACTGTCTATGGAAACATCCTTTCTACTTCCTCATCGATAAATGATTAAAAGCTAAAATGTGCAGATTAGGTGAATTGGTAGTGCTAAATTGTCCCATAGTGTTCAGGGATGTGTGGGTTAGGTGCATTAGTCAAGAGAAATGGAGACAGTAGGCTAGGGGAATGGTCTGGGTGGGATAGTCTTCAGATGGTCCGTGTGGACTTGTTAGGCCAAAACGTTAGTTTCCACAGTGTAGGTATTCTATTCTACAAATCTAAAGGGGAGATGCAGAAAGCAATTATGGAGGTCAATTGTGAGTTAGCCTTTAATCCAAGAGGATTTGAGCTCGGGAATAGTCAAGTCTTGCTTCAATTGTATAAATCTTGGTGATACCACACTCGAAATACTGTGTGTCGTTTTGGTCCCTTTAATCAGGAGATTACTGAGGACTGCCCTGTGAAAGTCATTTTGTATTCCCACAGAGTATGATCAGTTAAAGAACAAAGAAACTTCTGCTGCAACTCTATTTGAAAACATTTGGAGTCCTTGTGGATGTAGACGGATGCCAATAGGCACCCGCTGCTGTCACTGTGATCTTCTCAGAAGCTGCATGTTCAGGGAATGTAGATATGAAGACATTATCACCTCACATCAAGAAAATGGATAGTTAAAATTATAGAGTTTTCTGTAAAAATCATAAACGTTAGCTCTTCATATCTGTCAGTGTGAAAGACAAATGTCATGCAGTGAATTTACAATAAAGGACAACCTAACCATCACTGAAACACCTACCATCAACTAACCTAACCTACGAGGAGAAAGTGAGGTCTGCAGATGCTGGAGATCAAAGTTGAAACTTTATTGCTGGAACAGCACAGCAGGTCAGGCAGCATCCAGGGAACAGGAGATTCGACGTTTCGGGCACAGGCCCTTCAGGTCATTCCTGAAGAAGGGCCTGTGCCCGAAACGTCGAATCTCCTGTTCCCTGGATGCTGCCTGACCTGCTGTGCTGTTCCAGCAATAAAGTTTCAACTAACCTAACCTACCATCAACTCTGCAGCACTTTGAAGAAGAGTCATATTAGATTTGAAATGTTGACTCTCTTTCTCATTTCACAGATGTTGCCAGACTTGCTGAGTTTCTTCAACAATGTCTGCGTTTGTTTCATATTCCCAGCATCTGCAACATTTTGTTTTTATTCTGAGACTCATGTTCGGTTAAACACTTTGCTGAAGAAGCCAAAAGCAGCAACTCAATTTTTCCAAACCTGTGACCTCCATGACCAGGATAAAAAAAGACAGTAGACATAGCAGAACGCCACGACTGGAAGTTCCCTCTAAATCATCCAGCACGTGCACTCTGAGCTATATTGCTCTCTCCTTACTGTTATTGGGTCAAAATACTGGAACTGTATTCTGAAAATCACTGTGGTGCCTGTATCACATGAGCCTACAATGGTTCAAGAAAGTGGCTCATCATCACCTTTTCAGATTTAGATTGTTGAGATAGCTATTGGGAACACAAAATTGCATAATTTAAAAGAAAGGTAGATAGAAAACTTGCAGCTGTGGTTAGCACTGTTGCCTCACAGCGCCAGAGACCCGGGTTCATTTCCCGCTTCAGGCAACTGTCTATGTGAAGTTTGCCCATTCTCCCTGTGTCTGCGTGGGTTTCCTCCGGGCGCGCCGGTTTCCTCCCACAGTCCAAAAATGTGCGGGTTAGGTGAATTGACCATGCTAAATTGCCCATAGTGTTAGGTCAAGAGGTAAATGTAGGGGAGTGGGTCTGGGTAGGTTGCTCTTCGGAGGGTCGGTGTGGACTTGTTGGGCTGAAGGGCCTGTTTCCACACTGTAAGTAAATCAGCTATTTTTAACAAGAAATACATTGCAGCTGCTTGGCTCTCAGTCGTTTTTTTGGCATGTATGTGTTCCCTGAGTTATTCTTTCACTAAATGTTTCATTCTTCCTGTCAGGGAATTTGTGTAGTATTAGTTGGTGTGATAAAACTAAATGTAAACTTGAATCTGTTGGCCAAGAGAAAGTGAAAAACTGGAACAAATATAATACCTGGGCCTTTTAGAGTTTCGGAATTATACAGTACAGAAGGGGATTTTCAGCCCATCAGTCTGCACTAACAAAAATTACTCCAAATCTACATTACACCCACTGGCCCATAGCCTTTAATGGTCTAACATTTCAACTGCTCTTCCATGGACTCCTTAAAGATTGTGAGGTTTCCCACTTCAGTTATCCTCCCAGGCAGTGTATTCCAGATTCCCACCAACCACTGGTTAGAACGCTTTTCCCTCATAACATCCTGCCTTTCACCTTAAATTTTGCCCCCCTTGTTATTGAACCTCGAACCAAGTGAAACAATTGCTTTTGATTCACCCTCTATGCCCCTCTTCATCTCCGACACCTCTATCAATGCCATACCCGCCTCAGCCTTCTCTGGTTATCCAGCTTCTCTTTCAGGCTTTTAGAGTATTTCATATCCAATAAAAAAGGGTTTGTAACATTTTGTAAAATCATGCAGTAACAAATCCATGAAAATTAATGAGGAGTATTTCACCACATTGACAAAGATCCAGCAGACTCTGATCTGGATTCACACGTTCTAGAATCTAGATAACAATGGTCTGGGTAATGTTTGTGTTGTCTCTTTGATCAATAAGAAAGAAATAACATGAATGAGAGCACTGCTGCAAGCGGGAGAGATTCCAATAAGTTGCAATCTTGTACAAGTTGCCATTTCAGCCTTTACTGTTCTCCAGAAGCAGGGAATTCTGCCTTTCTGAGAGGAGATGCCAATCAGAGCAGTGCAGGACTGTCAGAGAAAAGCAAATCACACTTGCTTTTCACAGCAGTCAGCTGCTGTATCTTTGCCAGCTGTGGTCGAACCATAAGTACATAAGGTAAATGTGAGGTCAGGGAGTGGAAGGAAAGGGTGCCAGACAGTCGAGGGCTGTTAGGGTTCTAGATAAGAAGGGTGTCAGTTGGGTAGGGTGCTAGGCAGCCAGGTGCCTACAGTGCCAGCTTGGAAGACTGCCAATCGTAAAGTGCAAAGGGGGTAAGGTGCAAGGTGGCAAGGTAAGTGAGTTAGTGTTTAGGGTAGTTTGGGATGTGGGAGAAATCAAGTCCTGCAGAGGATAGGGAGGGCAGGGAACTCTGGTCTGGCAGTAGCAAAAATATTTTAGAAACAAAGTCAGTCATGAGATGTGGACTTTGCTGGTGCCAGCATTTATTACTTGTACTTAGTTCCCCTTGAGAATGTGGTAGTGAGCTGTCTTTTTGAGCCTCTGCCGTCCATGTGCTGTCAATAGACACATATTGCTGTTAAGAAGGAGGTTTCCCACCTGACCTACTGTCACAATGTTTATAGGGCTGGTCCACTTCAGTTTCAGGTCAAAGGTATCTCCTAGAATGTTGCTAGTGAGGGATTTAGTGATGGCAATACCAATGAATGACAAGAGCAATGTAAAATTCTCTCTTGCTAGAAATGCATATTGCCTGGCAATTGTGTGACATATATGTCACTTGTCACCCCAAACCTGGGTATTATCCATATCTTGCTACATTTGGATAGGGACTGCTTCAGTTGCAAATGGTGCTGATTATTGTGCAATTATCAGAAACATCCAAAACTTCTGACCTTATGATGGAGGGATGATCATTGATGAAACTATTGAAGGTAATTAAGAGTTATCCACATTTTTGTGGGTCTGGCGTCACATGTAGCCCTAAGCAGGTTATGTGATGTGAGCTGTGTAATATATATATAGATATAAAATTTATTTTTGAGTTTAAATTTTGAATGAGTGGCATGTGGGTTTTGGCCTATGTGTAAGAGAGAATTTAATAATTAACTTGTCAGGCTTTCTGGAGCCATAATTTATAAACTGATGTGTGTGAGAGAGCAACTCCTGGAGTGATTTGATTTTTTTTATTGTGAGAATTTTACAATTGAAGAGAGTAAACACTGAAAAACATGAATTTGCTTTTGGTTGAAGTCAGTCAAGAGACAGAGCTATGGCAGTATCAGAAATTATGTCTGAGGCCCATCTTGAAGTTAAGATCATCTCACCACATCTTCTATACTTTTTACACACAGCGTAGTGAGATTCTCATGAGGCAGAAGCACGTTCTTGGTGGCAATCATTGTTGCTTCCTCAATTCCTTGTTAAACATCTTATTAACAGCCCAACTTACCACAGATTGTGATTTTATCAAACCCACCATCCAAACTACTTCAGGAAAATTCTATGGAAATGAGAGCGGGCTCTCGGTGGATGCACCTTGCCACTGCACCAAAAAACCTTTGTTTTGTATACTGGCATTAACATTTCAGAGCATGGTACATGGGCACCAGCCACATGTACCTCACATCCACAGACATTGGTAATTGGCATGTGCCAGCCTTTAAGAACCTTCATGGAATATTTCTAACCTACATACAGAATACTTCTGCACTTCAATGCTGCATAGTGGGGCCATATACTCAAGTCTCATTGTAGTGCTGCTGAGAGGTCAGTTTGTGCTCAGGGACATAAACCTAGCTCTGAGACTGGACCAGGTTACATCTCTTCACTTGGTGTCATAGCACTCACTCATTTTGAGCCTATCTGGATGCTCGGCATCCCTGCCTTGCAATGCCTTGTCTTTTTGTGCTCTACCCCCTTCATAAGAGATACCAGGCTCATATTATTGCTGTTTTTCAAAGCTGTTTGGCACAGATGCAATGGAAGGAAGCTTGTCATAGATGTGAGCAGACTTCAGTCAAATCACTGGGGATAACCTCTGTATAGAGGGTCCCACACAATAACTCAAGGCAGCCATCAATAGCTTTCTAGGCGGGGCCTGCTCAAGTCAGTCATAGTCATTGGAGGTCACCCACCTTGAGTCTTTCTACCTTACTGTGACATGTTTTCCTCATGAAATGAAAACGAGAAAAATTTGTTGCACAGCTATTATTGTTTTTGCAGTAACATTGGTCAAAAACACCTTTGCTCATCTGCCCCTTTCCCTTGACATACAGCAGTCAGATGATCCACTTAGATGCTTTGATCACAAAACAAAAGTTCCTTATGTGGCTTTTTCAAGACAGCAATATGAATAAAAATATTATATTGAATTTTAAAATATTTCCCTTTTAAAAGTTAAATATATTTTCTGAAGACACTTTAAAGCATGAAAAACATTTCTTTTTCTCCTTGACACTAGGTAAAGGTATATATTATCATAATGTTCATATTGCATATTTGTTTCTACATTACTTGTACATAAAGGATTGAGTTCAAAGAATTTGTGAAGAGAGTGAGGTCTGCAGATGCTGGAGATCAGAGCTGAAAATGTGTTGCTGGAAAAGCGCAGCAGGTCAGGCAGCATCCAGGGAACAGGATTCCTGAAGAAGGGCTTATGCCGAAACGTCGACTCTCCTGTTCCCTGGATGCTGCCTGACCTGCTGCGCTTTTCCAGCAACACATTTTCTCCAAAGATGTGCAGGTCAGGTGAATTGGCCATGGTAAATTGCCCATAGCGTTAGGTGCATTTGTCAGAGGGAAATGGGACTGGGTGGATTACTCTTCAGAGGGTCGGTGTGGACTAATTGGGCCTAAGAGCCTGTTTCCACACTGTAGGGAATCTAATCAAACATTTATGACTATTGCTGTGCAATAAAGGACAGACCTCAGACCTCAGAACCCCAAGAACCTGCTAGACCCATAGCAGCCAAAAAATATTGATCTCTTCTACGAAAACAGATGATACAAATGTGAATGAACCAACATTTATTCTAAGATATGTGTCACCAGATGATGATCTTCCCATCGAATGCTTTCAAACTTGCCTGGGATTAGAAAAGGATAGTGGCGAATGTAAGGTCAATATGATTATACAGTTGACTTCAGTCAATGCAAGGATAGTCATATGGCAGCTAACCTGGTGAGAAAGTATGGTGGCATGCAGCAAAACTATCAAAAAAAGTAAGTATGTGATCAATATTTCATGTGCTAGGCAGTTATTGAATGCTATTAGCTGTGCTGCAGTTGTGTGCTGCCGACATACACTAATATTCTCTTGTTGCTGTGTGATGTATACATTCTTCTCTGCCTCTGCAAAACTCAACAGAACGCAACTGATTTTTGGG
Organism: Chiloscyllium plagiosum; assembly: GCF_004010195.1. Lineage (NCBI taxonomy): Eukaryota > Metazoa > Chordata > Chondrichthyes > Orectolobiformes > Hemiscylliidae > Chiloscyllium > Chiloscyllium plagiosum. The sequence goes on from NC_057715.1 coordinate 91,718,501, forward strand.
TCCTGCTTCTACTGTCTCAAAGCTTATCACTGACACTTAGTGGGAAGCATGTTCAAAAGCTATTTCAGTCATAGTTGAGAGTTTTGGTTCAATTATTGATGCTCTTACTCGTCTTCATATTGATCAAAGTGAAAAAGGCAATGTAAGCAGAGACACTGGCTTCTGCAGGAGAAATTAGAATTTGTTTTCATATTAGAACATTGGAATCATTTTTAAAATCAGTTTCACAAAACCAACAAAGCCCTCAAGGATGCAGATAGCTCAAAATATTGGTGCAAAGCTTTATATGTCACTCTGTCATAGAGTCATAGAGATGTACAACACAGAAACAGACCCTTTGGTCCAATTCTTCTACACCGACCAGCTATCCCAACCCAATCTAGTCCCACCTGCCAGCACCTGGCCCATATCCCTCCAAACCCTTCCTATTCATATACCCATCCAAATGCCTTTTAAATGTTGCAATTTAACAGCCTCCACTACTTCCTCTGGCAGCTCATTCCACACACTTACCACTCTCTGAGTGAAAACATTGCTCCTTAGGTCTCTTTCATATCTTTCCCCTCTCACCCTAAACCTTTGCCCTCTAGCTCTGGATTCGCCCACCACAGGGCGAATTTATCTATTTATCCTATCCATGTCCCTCATGATTTTATAAACCTCTATAAGGTCACCCCCTCAGCCTCCGACACTCCAGGGAAAACAGCCCTAGTCTATTCAACATCTCCCTCTAGCTCAAAACAACCAACCCTGGCAACATCCTTGTAAATCTTTTCAGAACTCTTTCAAGTTTCACAACATCTTTCCAGAATTGCATGCAATATTCCAAAAGTGGCCTAACCAATGTCCTGTACAGCCACAACATGACCTCCCAACGCCTATACTCTATACTCTGACCAATAAAGGAAAGCATACCAAACGCCTTCTTCACTATCCTATCTACCTGCGACTCCACTTTCAAGGAGCAATGAACCTGCACTCCAAGGTCTCTTTGTTCAGCAACACTCCTAGTTCCTTACCATTGAGTGTATAAGTCCTGCTAAGATTTGCTTTCCCAAAGTGCAGCCCCTCGCATTTATCTAAATTAAACTCCATCTGCCACTTCTCAGCCCATTGGCCCATCTAATCAAGATCCTGTTGTAATCTGAGGTAACCTTCTTCGCTGTCCACGAATTTGGTGTCTTCTGCAAACTTACTAACTATACCTGTTATGTTCACATCCAAATCATTTATATAAATGATGAAAAGTACTGGACCCAGCGCCGATTCTTGTGGCACTCCACTGGTCACAGGCCTCCAGTCTGAAAAACAACTCTCCACCAGCACTCTCTGTCTTCTATCTTTGAGCCATTTCTGTATCCAAATGGTGAATTCCCCCTGTATTCCATGAGATCTAACCTTGCTCACCAGTCTCCCATGGGGAACTTTTTTGAACGCCTTACTGAAGTCCATATAGATCACATCTACTGCTCTGCCCTCACCAATCCTCTTTGCTACTTCTTCAAAAAACTCAATCAAGTTTGTGAGATATGATTTCCCACACATAAAGTCATGTTGACTATTCCTAATCAGTCCTTGCCTTTCCAAATACATGTACATCCTGTCCCTCAGGATTCCCTCCAACAATTTGCCCACCACCGAGGTCAGGCTCACCGGTCTATAGTTCCCTGGCTTGTCCTAACCACCTTTCTTAAACAGTGACACCACGTTAGCTAACCTCCAGTCTTCTGGCATCTCATCTGTGACTATCGATGATACTGTCATAGGGGCTTACAGCATGGAAACAGGCCCTTTGGCCTAACTTGTCAATGCTGCCCAGTTTTCACAACTAAACTAGTCCCATTTGCCTGTGTTTGTCCACATCTCTCTATACCTATCCCTTCTATGTACCTGTCCAAATGTTTCTTAAATGACAAAAATTGTACTCGTCTTCACCACTACCTCTGACAGCCAAATCTAGGCACTCACCATCCTCTATGTGAAAGAGAAATTTTTAATGAAATTGAAGTCAACCAAAACAACCCCTGCCTGGTTAATAATACAGTGAATAAAAGGTGTGAGTAAAAGGAAAAGAATGAGGAAAAAAGCTTGTGAATGATGGTGATGTACTTAATCCTGATGAAGTATTTTTTTGTCAAGAGTCAAGTTTCAAATGATGAAGCCAACTTGTGAAGAGAAGAGGAATCATGTACAAAAATATTGTAAATGAATTTTAACTTTTGATTGATTTACGTGCCTTGGAAAGAATCTGTGAGAAGGTGTAAAACTTCTGAGGAAAGATAACCCTGATTGATTTGTTGGAAGAATAAAACACTTCCCAAATTTACATCATCGAGTCTTAAAGTCATAGAGATGTACAGCATGGAAACAGACCCTTTAGTCCAATTCATCCATGCCAACCAGATATCGTAAATTAATCTAATCCCATTAGATAAAGGATTGGAAATAAGGCAGGAAAGGTGACTGAAGTGTCTGTGGGGGAGCACTTTGGGGACAATGATCATAACTCTATTAATTTTAAAATAGTGATGTAAAAGGATAGACCTTATTTTTAAGTTAATGTTTGAAATGGGAGGAAGGCCAATTTTCATGGTATTAGGCAAGAACTTTCAAATGTTGCTTGGGGGAATGGATAGTTGCACGTAAAGGTATGGTTGGAAAGTGGGAAACTTTCAAAAATGAGATAACAAGAGTCCAGAAGCTGTATGTTCCTGTTAGGGTGAAGGGCAAGGCTGGTAAATGTAGGAAATGCTGGATGACTAGACAAATTGAGGTTCTGGTCAAGAAAAGGAAAGAAGCATATGTCAGCCATAGATAGCAGGGACTGAGTGAATGCCAAGAATATAAGGGCAGTAGAAGTATACTCAAGAGGGAAATCAGGAAGGCAAAAAGAGGACCTAAGATAGCTTTGGTAGTTAGAGTTAAGGAGAATCCAAAGGGTAACTAGGGAGACTATAGGGCCCCCCAAAGATCAGCAAAGCTGCTTGTGTGTGAAACCACAGGAAATTGAGTGAGATGTTAAATGAGTATTCTGCATCAGTGTTTACTGTCGTGAAGAATATAGAAAGTAGAGAACTTGGAGAAATAAATAGTAATAACTTGAAAAGTGTCCATACTACAGAGGAGGAGGTACTGTATGTCTTAAAACACATAAAGGTAGATAAATCCCCAGGACCTGATCAGGTGTCCCTTAGAAATTTGTGAGAAGCTAGGGTGGTGATTGCTGGGCCCCATGCTGAGATATCTGTATCACAGGTAAGGTACCAGAAGACTGGAGGTTGGCTAATGTAGGGCCACTATTGAAGAAAAGTGGTAAGGAAATGACCAGTGAGTCTGAAATCAGTGGTGGGTAAGTTGTTGGAGGAGATTCTGAGGGGAGGATTTACATGTATTTGGAAAGGTAAGGACTGATTGGGGATAGTCAACATGGTTTTGTGTGTGGGAAATCATGTCACATTAACTTGATTGAGCTTTTTGAAGAAGTAATGAACAAGATTGATGAAGGCAGAGGGTGGACGTGATCTGTATGGACTTCAGTAAGGCATTCGACAAGATTTCGCCTGGTAGACTGTTTAGTAATATTAGATCACATGGAATACAGGGACAACTAGTCTTTTGGATGCAAAATTGGCTTAATGGCAGGAGACAGAGAGTGGTGAGGAGAGTTGCTTTTCAGGCTGAAGGCCTGTGACCAGAGGACTGCCACCGGAATCGGTGCTGAGTCCACTAGTTTTTTCTCATTTATATAAATGATTTGAATGCGAATATATATGGTTAGTAATTTTGCAGTGACAGTGAAGAAGGTTACCTTAGAGTACAATGGGACCTGGAGCAGATGGGCCGATTGGCCAAGGAGAGGCAAATGGAGTTTAATTCAGAAAAATGTGAGGTGCTACATTTTGGTCAGGAAAATCAGGGCAGGGCTTAAACACTTAATGGTAAGGTCCTGGGGCATATTGCTAAACAAAGAGACTGTGAAGTGCAGGTTCATAGCTCCTTGAAAGTTGGGTCACAGGTAGACAGGGTAGTGAAGAAGGTGTTTGGTATGCTTGTCTTTATTGGACAGTGCATTGAGTATAGGAGTTTGGAGGTCATGTATGGCTGTACAAGAATACTGCGTGCAATTCTGGTCTCCCTGATAGAGGAAAGGCATTGTAAAACTTGAAAGGATGGACAAGGATGTTGCCAGGATTGGGGGGTTCAAGCACTAGGGAGAGGCTGAATAGGCTGGGGCTGTTTTTCCCAGAGTGTTGAAGGCTGAGGAATGACCTCATAGAGATTTATAAAATCATGACGGTCATGGATAGGATAAATAGACAAAGTCTTTTCCCCAAGGTAGGGGAGCCCAAAAGTAGAGACATAGGTTTAAGGTGAGAGGGGAAGCATTTAAAAGGTATAAGAGGCAACTTTTTCGTGCAGAGTGTGGTACATGTATGGAATGAGCTGCCAGATGAGGTGTTGGAGTCTCGTACAATTACAACATTTGAAAGTTTTCTGGATGGGTATATGAACAGAGAAGATTTAGAGGGATATGGGCCAAATGCTGGCAAATGGGACTAGATTAATTTAGAACATCTGGTCAGCTTGGATGAATTAGACCAAAGGGTCTGTTTCTATGCTGTACATGTCTATGACTCTATGATTCGATATTTATGACATCTGCATCAAGCCATCATCTAAAATAAGATTCAATTCACTTTCCCTAATGTAGAAACAATATTGCAGCTCTTTTTTAGTCTAATGATAACAAACTGCTCATGGCTGAGAAATATCAAGAATGAACTGTGAATAGCAATGTGCAAGAAAAGCTGTTTGTGTGAAACATTATGTGATAAACTTCACCACTTATCATCATTAGCGACTTTACTTTCCAAAAATGACAAAAGAAATGCTTTAAATTTTGTGCAAGTTGTTTCCATTTAGTAAGTGCTGATCTGTGTAATTGCTCAATTGTTGTTGATTTCATGTTACTGATTAAGAAGTCAGAAATTATTGTCAAATGAAAGCATTGTGATTCATGTAATGTATACATATTTTTGTTAGATAATTAATTTTTCACTGTAACCTCAATTTACATTGTTATTTCTGTTAGGAGTTTTTTTTATATTTGGTAATGTTATGGGGGCTTCTTAAGCTTTAGCTATCTTTGGATCTCAATATGTCATAATCCAGATTTGGTAACAAGGTTTGCAATGGCAGTCAGGGTTGGGGTTGATGACTGGAGATGCCGATGGTGGCCCAGAGATTGTAGAGTCACAGAGTCATAGAGACATAGAGCACAGAAACAGACACTTTGGTTCAACTCATCCATGCTGACCAGATAATCTAACCTAATCTGGTCTCATTTGCCAGCACTTTGCCCATATCAGTCAGGGTTGGGGTTGATGACTGGAGATGCCGATGGTGGCCCAGAGATTGTAGAGTCACAGAGTCATAGAGACATAGAGCACAGAAACAGACACTTTGGTTCAACTCATCCATGCTGACCAGATAATCTAACCTAATCTGGTCTCATTTGCCAGCACTTTGCCCATATACCTCTAAACTCTTCCTATTCATATACCCATCCAGATGCCTTTTAAAATGTTGTAATTGTACCAGCTTCCACCACTTCCTCTGGCAGCTCATTCCATACACGTACCACCCTCTGCATGAAATATTTGCCCCTTA
>NC_057715.1:91725626-91831720 GCF_004010195.1 Chiloscyllium plagiosum
CAGGGGAAAGTGCCAGGATGGGGGGGTGGGTCGTAGGGGGGCGTGGACCTGACCAGGTAGTCACGGAGGGAACGGTCTTTGCGGAAGGCGGAGAGGGGTGGGGATGGAAATATATCCCTGGTGGTGGGGTCTGTTTGGAGGTGGCGGAAATGTCGGCGGATGATTTGGTTTATGCGAAGGTTGGTAGGGTGGAAGGTGTGCACCAGGGGCGTTCTGTCCTTGTTGCGGTTGGAGGGGTTGGGTCTGAGGGTGGAGGTGCGGGATGTGGACGAGATGCATTGGAGGGCATCTTTAACCACGAGGGAAGAGAAATTGCGGTCTCTAATGAAGGTGGCCATCTGGTGTGTTCTGTGGTGGAACTGGTCCTCCTGGGAGGAGATACGGTGGAGGCGGAGGAATTGGGAATACGGGATGGCATTTTTGCAAGAGGTAGGGTGGGAAGAGGTGTAATCCAGGTAGCTGTGGGAGTCGGTGGGTTTGTAGAAAATGTCAGTGTCAAGTCGGTCGTCACTGATGGAGATGGAGAGGTCCAGGAAGGCCCGTTGCAATCTGAGGTAACCTTCTTCGCTGTCCACTACACCTCCAATTTTGGTGTCATCTGCAAACTTACAAACTGTACCTCCTATGTTCACAACCAAATCATTTATATAAATGATGAAAAGCAGTGGACCCAGCCCCGATCCTTGTGGCACTCCACTGGTCACAGGCCTCCAAACTGAAAAACAACCTTCCACCAACACGCAGAATGTGATTCAAATTTGGACATTCAAACAGATCACTTGGGGTCCTGATATCTTCTTATGTAGTTCAATGTGAAATTTGGCTGGACAGTCCTCCTGTGGAGAACCCTAGGATGTTTTAGAAAATCAAAAGTCCCTAATTGCTGCAACTTGCTATTAGTGTTTTGGAATGTGCATAAAATCCAAATGCGTTACATTAATGGATCACAACATTAAACTTTCATCAAATTCTCTTGAATGGAGGAAGAGATTTCCTGATGTAACTAGATACACTTTGGCATTGTTTTATGTGAGAGTGTTGAATTTCAATTGGGTCTCCTATTCATCTGTCATGAGGGTGGTGCAGTGGTTAGCACTGCTGCCTCACAGCGCTAGAGACCCGGGTTCAATTCCCGACTCAGGCGACTGACTGTGTGGAGTTTGCACATTCTCCCTGTGTCTGCGTGGGTTTGCTCCGGTTTCCCCCCACAGTCCAAAGATATGCAGGTCACGTGAATTGGCCGTGCTAAATTGCCCATAGTGTTAGGTAAAAAGGAGTACACGTATGGGTGGGTTGCGGGTCGGTGTGGACTTGTTGGGCTGAAGGGCCTGTTTCCATACTGTAAGTAATCTAATCAATTTTTAAATCCTGGAAAAACCAAATCAACAGGATATGAAAAAAAGAAAAAACAAACTTGCAATTAAAATAGTGCCATTATGTAGGACACTTTAATTTTTGAGTACTTTATATGTGTAGTCACGTAGAGATGCAGCAGCCTATTTGAAAGTAGCAAACTTTCACAAAAAGTTATAATTTAAACAACTAGATGATTTGTTTTAATATTGTTTAGCCTGGATTCTGGGAGGACTCCCTTGCTCTTCTTTGCATTGTGCTTTGGGATCTTTTACATGCATTTGGGAGGACAGATGAGGCCTCAGTATAACATCATGTCTAAAAGACATCATTTCCACCCTTTCTCAGTGTTTTACTGAAATGTCAGCCCAGATTATGCGTACAAGTGTCTGGGATGGGATCGGAATCCACAACTTTCTGACTCAGAGGTGAGAATTCCACAACTGAATCACAGTTGACACTGTCTTCCTAAGGCTTCCACACCATAAAATTCTGGTAAAAGGGTGATAGAATCCCTGAGGTACATAAGAATATGTTTCGGACTCTGATGAATACTGCTTGCTTTTCCATTTTTTCATGAATTATGTGCATGGTCACGTGTAGAAAACAGCCCCAAATAAATCGTAGCATTTTTGGTAATGTGCTGTGAAGGTCACAGTGTTTTAATATTTAGCTTTTTATCCTGCAGAATACACAGTGCAGTTTCCTATTCTTCCTCCTAATGCCATTCAAAGAAAAATCATTGTGCAATTTCAATGCACCTCCTGCTGAGCACAGACACACAACTGCCCAAAAATGTTATATCTCAAGAAAAATTGTGACAGAGTTAAGGTACAGAATGCACCAGAGGGAAGAATTTTCTCTGCATTTTTTTGTAGCATCTATAATGAGCATACTTAGCATTCTACATCAAACAGAGAAGAAGAAATTTTCCTGGACCATGAAATAGCCGAGGAACCGATGGAACCAGATTGCAAAAACATCACAAAATTCCTGCAATTTTCATAACCATGTTGGGAGCACATTCAGTGGGCAGAATTCAATCTGAAATTGGTCAGGTAACTGTATACAGATTTAGGAGCTGCTGTGTGGACATGGACACAAGACCCCAACAGCAGAGAATTAAATTCCCTCACACCACCTCCCCTCCCCCATCCCGACAACCCCCATTCTCCTACGTATTGCGAATGAAAAGTATACTATTCCTGTCCAAGCCACGGTTTTCTGGAACTCACCAGCAAGAAAGCCCCTACAGAACTTAAATTCCCTGAGGAGCTTCCGATTAGTGTTCAGCCTGTTCCAAACCACATGAGCCATTAGTCTGTAAGGATTCTTGGAGCAGGATGTAATATCCTGGTTTTGTGAGTATTGCCACACAGGGGGTGAACAGTAATTCTTTGTTCTATCCATATTTGCATTTCTTGATAGAGCCTCAACTATTTGGTCATACCTGCCATTTCAGAACATGCATCTTTTCTCATAAACTTTTGGGAATGCAGTAGGGTTCATTTTCTATTAGAAATGCTTGAAAAACTGGAAGACTGATGTCAAATGTTGTCTGATAAGCTGAAAGGTTTTTAAATGATGATCGCTGAGCAGTTAAGAAAAGCCCAACTGTCAAAATCAAGCAAATAGAACTGTAGCACACTCTTCTGGGCACTTATTAGTGTGTAAGAGTGAGTCATTGCTGATTTAATCAGTTCTAGTTTTACAGAACCACTAAAAATATTCTTAACTTCATCAAACTCCAATACCACTCATAATTTGTTTCTTGGTTTGTAAAATTCACTAAGATATACAGTAAATAAACAAATTTCAACACATTCATTATGATGCAGTGAAAATGCTGTCCTATGTTAGATAGTTCAGCAAACTATATAATAGAATCACAGAATCATAGAGATGTACACCACAGAAACAGACTCTTAGGTCCAACCCATCAATGCCAACTAGATATCCTAACCTAATCTGGTCCCATTTACCAGCACTTGACTCATATCCCTCTAAACCCTTCCTAATCCAGATGCCTGTTAAATGTTGTAATTGTACCAGCCTCCACCACTTCCTCTGGCAGCTCATTCAAAACACGCATCATCCTCTGTGTGAAAAAGTTGTCCCTTAGGTCACTTTTAAATTTTCCTCTTCTCACCCTATACCTATGCCCTCGAATTCTGGATTCCCCACCCCAGGGAAAAGACTTTGTTTATTTATCCTATCCATGCCCCTCATCATTTTGTAAACCTCTATAAGGTCACCCCTCAGCCTCCGACACTCCAGGGGAAACAGCCCCAGCCTGTTCAGCCTCTCCCTATAGCTCAAATCCTCCAACCCTGGCAACATCCTTTCAAATCTTTTCTGAACCTTTTCACATTTCACAACATCCTTCCAAAAGCAATGGATTTTTTTTATGTGTACAGTTACAATTATTGAGAAAATACAATTGAAATAAGGAGTGCCCATGAATTACTCCATTACTCTCATAAACTGACAGCAAGAATAAAAATTGTTAAACTCTAACATACTTTGAAATGGTGGCTCAGTGGTTAATACTGCTGCCTCACTGCATCAGGGACTTGGGTTGAGTTCCACCCTTGGGCAATTGTCTAAGTGGAGATTGCATATTCTCCCTGTGCCTGCATAGGTTTCATTTGAGTGCTCTGGTTTCCTTCCACGTCCAAAGGTGTGCAGGTTAGATTGTTTAGCTATGTTAAATTGCCCATAGGAGAAAATGAGGACTGCAGATGCTGGAGATCAGAGCTGAAAAATGTGTTGCTGGAAAAGTGCAGCAGCTCAGGCAGCATCCAAGGAGCAGGAGAATCGATGTTTTGGGCATAAGCACTTCATTCCTGAAGAAGGGCTTATGCCCGAAACGTTGATTCTCCTGCTCCTTAAATTGTCTATAGTATCCAGGGATGTATAGGCTAGGTGGATTAGCCATGGGAAATGTGGGGTTAGAGGGATAGGTCTGGGCGGGCTGTTGTTCAGAGGGTTGGTGTTGACTTGATGGACTGAATGGCCTGCTTCCACACTGTAGAGATTCTATTCTATGGAAATTAAAATTAATCCAGTCTTTGAAGTTATCAGGGACTCTTAAATGCTTAATTAATTGTAATTAGAATGCAATATGAAATGATTGTAATCCTCACGATGTGGTTAAAAATATAACAGAACAAGTTTCACGAATCTCACATTCCTCGTCAAGATCCAAAATCGAAAGGAGATTGAATCAATGCAATTATTAATGATACTGATACTTTTATGACCTATAAACACTTTGTACAACATTCCTCAATTCAAACATATTATCAGCAAACCTATCCTCAAGCATTTGATTAAGTCTTTTTTTTTATCTTGTGGCCAACATTCACTCTGCTCAATATTCTTTAGCATTTTCATGGAAGTTTACAAGTATTTAGCTCCTCAAGCAAGCTAACAGTCTTCATGCATAAATCTAGGCTATGCGAGTCACTTAACAAGCTGCTGAAAGGGAAGGTGGAGATCTTAATTGGGGAGTAATAGGGTGGGGGTGGAGCAGTTTTGGAAGACCATATATCAGTTTCCTGCCAAGAAGTTGAAGTTTTATAATTAAGTTCTCTGAACCGTTTGATGGGTTGTCCAACCACAATCAAGAGGAACCTCTTTTGCGTATGTTAATAACACATGTTTATTAATACCCAGTTCATCAGAATCACACTCATAGAAACAATCTTATGACCAGAAAAACAGGGAACACAACTATGCAAATACTGACTGATGAGAGGCCATGGGTTTGGAAGGGACTGTCTAAGAAGCCTTGCTGAATGTAAACGCTCATGGTTTGGTTAATGGAGTGAAATCCAAGCACATATTGATTGTTCTGCTTGATCTAGCTCTCCATCGTTGCCATCCCTTGGTCCATGGAGGCAACAAGGTATTCAGATGTTGGATCTATTTCATCAGACAGAATGTGACCAGATTACACTGCCCTTTACTCTGATTTGCATAAAGTCTCAGACACCTCTGCCAGATGTTGTCCTGCTGGTCAGTGCATCTCTCTCTCAGAGGCTCATCAACTGTACTGGTTTCAGTGGGGATCTGTTCTGCAGCAGTCCTCCAAGTGGCAGAGACCTCAGGCCTTTCTCCTCTATTAGTCTCCTGGTCAGTGAGCTAAGCAGAGGAGATTGGTCCCCAGCATGCGAAGCGCTCAAGACTATTGAACTTTTAACTTTATTCCTTTATTTTTCTAGCTTATATAAAGAAGGACCTTCATGTTAGCTATTACCTTATTTCTTTATTTTTCTACTAATTCTATGGAGATCTGCTTAACTTTTTAACTTTGTTTCTCTCTGGCAAGTTTTCAGAAGAGTTGTAGCTCAGGTTTATGTTCTGGATGTAGGTTTGCTCACTGAGCTGGAAGGTTTATTTTCAGACATTTTGTCACCATATTCATCTTCAGTGAGCCTCTGAATGAAGCACTGGTGGTGTAGCCCACTTTCTATTTATGTGTTTGAGTTTCCTAGGATTGGTGATATCATTTCCTGTGGTGACATCATTTCCTATGGTGATGTTATTTCCTGTTCTTTTTCTCAAGTGGTGGTAAACGGGATCCAATTGTTTCTCTCTTTTACTACTTTGTACCTAACTTTTTATACCTAGGTACCTTTGTACCTATGATGGCGCCATGTATGGCAACACTATATACTTTTCACTGTACTCCTGTGCTTAAGTACACGTGACAATAAAATCTAAATCTAAATCTAGCTCAGGCCCACGCCAGTGCAATGCTCATCAGAATGTGACCCCAGGCTTGTTCTAGTTAACTCAAGCTTGGCTGGATAGCTGGCTTGCAATGCAGAGTGGTTACTATTAGGATTGTCCTTCTCAATCTCTTCCCTCACCCGAGGCATGATGATCCTCAGATTAAGCCAGCAATAGTCATCTCTTTCTACTAAGATAGCAGCGCTATGGTCTGTTAAGAGTGTGGTGATTTCAGCTTCGTATAATAACTGTGTGTACTGAGAAATGGAAAGTTGCCCACAGCTATCCAGCTTTAAACAAGGCAATTGCACAGACAATAGAATCCACAAAGGGACAATATATTGACAGCTTTTGAACAGAAAGTGAGAGAAATCCAGGTGGACGTATAACAGTAATGATATTGGAAGCTTTTTTTTCTCTCTCTCTCTCTCTTAATCTCCCTTAAGTGCAGAAAGTAGTGAATGAAAAACAACTTGAAATAATATCAATGATTTTTTTGAGGACTCAAGGACATCTGTAGCTTTACAACTATGGAGAAATTAAGACAGCAGCTAAACAGTTGAACTCAGGAGTTTTCAATCTCACACCTAAAAGACTTTAAAAAAGAAATTTAAATTGCAACTGCCTTTACCTCCTGTAACCAATACCTTCTCTGCCTTCTTTAGCAATCAATTCCAATCAAGGAAACATTGGAATTGACTCTCCTTAAATTTTCTAAGTGCAATTGAAGTATGATGGCTGCATACTAAACAAAATATTGAAGTTGTTGTGACTGACTGAGAGGGGTTTTCAAAAAAGCAGGATCCATGGCTTGTCTTCATCTGGGTGTATGAATTATAATTGTATAAATCCAACTAGCAGTAGCCTCAACTAAGAGATAATTTCATAAAGTAATTAATTGATACGCAGACAAGTGATTTCAATGGATCACAATCATCATGGCAACCTTTGACTGCAAAATGTACAAATGTAGAACTAAAATTAATTCAGGAATAATTATCGATTTCTGGCCATAGATTAAGCACTGGACAAACGGCCTTGTGGAATCCAGACTTGCAAGAAAACACCAGATTGTAATGATTTATTGATCTTCTCAAAAATATGGACAAAGGTCCATATTTTTGTTTAGGATTGTTCCTTGTGACTTCCATTCAGTTTTAAAACTCTTCTCCTTGTTTTCCAGTCGCTGTGTGGCCTTATGGGATACGTCACTACACCTTCCTGGTTCATGTTCTTCTGAGGTCACTGTGCTGTCCCAATTCTGGCCTGCTATCATCCCCACTTTTCATTGCCCTGTCATTGGCAACTATGCATTCAGCTGTTGAGTCATTAATCTCTGTAATTCCCTCTCCAAACCTCCAAATCTCCTCTCCTCTTGTAAGATACCCTTCAATTAAGACTTTGGTCACCTCACCTAATATCTCCTTATGGGATTCACTAACAAATATTTTGTGATAAGTCTTCAGTAAAATGCTTTGGCACATTGATTACATTGAAGGCTGTACATAGATAGAAGTTGTTTTTAATGTACCAGCAAAAATATTAAAAGTATTATAGAGTCATAGAGATGTACAGCATGGAAACAGACCCTTCGGTCCAACCCGTCCATGCCGACCAGATATCACAACCCAATCTAGTCCCACCTGCCAGCACCTGGCCAATATCTCTCCAAACCCTTCCTATTCATATACCCATCCAGATGCCTTTTAAATGTTACAATTGTACCAGCCTCCACCACTTCCTCTGGCAGCTCATTCCATACACATATCACCCTCTGTGTGAAAATGTTGCCCTGTAGGTCTCTTTTATATCTTTCCCCATCTCACCTTAAGGGATCAGGATTTTGAATTCTACACTGAGCAACATTGCAAGCAGGACTCTACAGGAAGGTTACAATGAGTTAGCCACAAATAGCAATGGCTTTTCTTCAAATCTGGGCCCAATGACTTAGCTCAAGTTTTACCTGAATAGTGGAACACAGAAAACATATAACATCAGAGACGAAAAAAGTGTATTTAAGCTAAATACTACCACGACTCAGCACTGGGTATCAGGAATCCAACACGAGGGCATTGGACTCCCAGTCTTTACAATATTACCAGACATATATGGCTAGTGTAATAATCCCAGGTCAGATCCATGACAGAAATATGGCTTGATAGATCATATTTTGATTTGTTTTGGTTTTAACAAACTGGTCTCTCACTGAAGCACAATGAGGCAGATTTTGCTTTGACTATAAGCCAGAAGTTCATTGACAAAGTAAATGAAGATAAAATAGAATAAACCAAGCCACCAACTTATTAAACAAATTGTTAAACACTCAATAAGCATGAAATGCCATTATTCCCAAAAACCTCATGTTTCTATAGCATACAAAACATACGCCTGAAACAGCATCAGAGTCCCTGTATCCAACACTTTGGTAGGCTCAAGTCAGTTGCTACCTCAAATTTTGGAACTGGTGAAAGCCTCTTCATGGAGCTATTGCACACCTGAGCTTCAATGTACTCAGCTTCCAGTAACCTTGTCAGGGTTTTACTCAGACACAGTGAGGAGGCAATGGCTTAGTGGTGTTAACACTGGGCTGTTAATCCAGAGACCCAGGTAATATCCTGGGCCCTGAGTTTAAATCCTGCTATGGTAGGTGGTGTAATTTTAATTCAACAAAAATGTCTGGAATTAAGAGTCTAATGATGACCACGGATCCATTATTGTTTGTTGGGAAAACCCTGCTGGTTTACTAATCCCCTTCAGGGAGGGAAGCTGCCATCTTTACCTGGTCTGGCTGACATGTGACTCCAGATGCACAGCAATGTGGTTGACTCTTAACTGCTGTCTGGGCATTAGTGATGGGCAATAAATGCCAGTCTAGCCAGTGACATGCACATCTCTTGAGCTGATCTGGGATGAAGATTAATTCTTCACTCTTGAGTAATTTTTGTTCACTACACATCCTTCTATTCTCAGGAGAACTATACAACCATTCTATTCTAAGGATTTAGGATAGGAGGCAATTCAGCCCTTCAAGCCCACTCTGCCATTTGATGTGAACATGGCTGATCTTATCCTGGTCTCAACTCCACTCTCCTGCCTGGTTCCCATAGCCCTTTATCCCTCTTTTCATCAGAAAGATACCTATTTCTTTCTTGAATCTGTTGATTGATTCTGTGTCCAGTGCACTCTGGGACAGCGAGTTCCACAGATTCACAAACCTCGGAGAGAAGGAGTTTCTCCTCATCTCAGTTTTGAACCTACCTCCTGTCGATCTATATCTATGACCTCTTGTTCGAGACTTTCCCACAAGGGGGAGAAACTTCACAAAACTGCATACAAATCAAAGCAAAACTGAAACCAGGAGTCTCCCTCTTCAAGTTATGAGTGTGCTTCCCATAAGCATAAAAAAAAGTTCCAGAAGTCTCTAGCAAATCTGGAGACTGCATTACTATAAATCTTACAATTTACATCCCACTGATTATGGAAATCATTCAACATGTGGCAATAAAATGTAGCCAGCTTTCAGGTATTCAACTCTACAGTGGCACAGAGGGAAAGTAAGAGTTCAGAGCCAGTTCTCATAAAATGAAGAGTTACAATTGGTGGTTCAGGTGAAAGTGTAGACCAACACCATACCAATGGTGAAGATTTTATGCTCACATCCAAGCTTCTTAATAAGTAAAACAAAAATATTACATGTATATATGCTTAATTGTAAGACATATCCTTGTACAAACCAAACTGCTTGTATATCACGTTATCAGTGGAATATTAATGTTAGGGGCTTGGGTGGAGTAGATGGAGAAAGCTAATTTCCATCAGCAGAAAGGACACTTACAGAGGGGGAGCAAACTTAAGGTGATTGATAGAAGTACTTGAAGGGACATGGGGAATATTTTTTTCACTGGGGTGGATGCTTGGTGTTTGGAATTCTGTGAGGGATATCCCAGAAGTAAAACACTTGAGACTCCCTGGTGTCAAGAGCATTCTATTTTTCATGCTCTTGTAACACGGAATGGACTATATCAATTTAGATTGGATTCCCTCCAGTATGGAAACAGGCCAATCGGCCCGTCAGGAGCATTCTATAATGACATAGGAATATAGGCTATTCGGCCTATTGAGCCTGCTCAACCGCTTAACAGGAGCATAGCTTTAGACCAAGCTGTTTCCATAATCCTCTATGTTATTGGTAAACGATAAATGAATAGGGTTATTTCTCCAAATTCTTTAAATCAAAATTGCTGGCATATTTAGATTGAAGCTTTACTATCAAAGTGTGCAGTTAAAGTCAGCTTATTTGTATTATACATTTCATGGAAGGAAATATCCCAAAGCTTTATAAAACAAAATTGACACCAAAAAGGAAATTTTGGAGCTTAAGGGTCAGAAAGTTGAAGGCATGATCAACAATGGTGGAGCAATAGAT
The DNA here is from genome assembly GCF_004010195.1 of Chiloscyllium plagiosum. NCBI lineage: Eukaryota > Metazoa > Chordata > Chondrichthyes > Orectolobiformes > Hemiscylliidae > Chiloscyllium > Chiloscyllium plagiosum. The sequence goes on from NC_057715.1 coordinate 91,736,143, forward strand.
GTAGGCATGCATACGAGGCTGTGGATGCATGATCGCTCAGTGGTTAGCACTACTCCCTCACAGCACCAGGGACCCAGGTTCGATTCCACCCTTGGGTGATTGTCTGTATGGGGTTTATACATTTTTTCCCTGTCTGCATGGGTTTCCTTTCAATGATATGCAAATTAGATTGATAGACCATGCTAAATTGCCCACAGTGTCCAGGGGCATGTACCTTGGTGGGAATGCCATGGGAGGATCCTGAGGTTGCGAACAAACTGATTCAATCTCAGGCTTTTCGCCAGAAGGGTTGCGGAGTCGGTGACTATGGAAACTGTGTTTGGAGTATGGGCTCTAAACAATGGCTTCAGTCTTCCCAATATTTAGTTGGAGGAAATTTCTGCATATCCTCTACTGAATGAAAATATCAAATTGAAATGTTAAGGCTAATACTTTCTTATGTCTGCTCTTGATCAGGTAATGTTAGCTGCAATCCTGGTATCATTCTCAGGATTGAAATACACAAGAGTGGTGATAATGTGGTGAGGGGTAACTTTGCGACAGCAGGGGGCCAACCACACATCAAACAGGATCACAGAAACGATAACATGATTGCTTTCCTCACGAGTGCAAATCTCCACTGGGAGTAAGAGAGCCACAAAATTGGTTAATGACATAGAATCAATTTGTAGACCATATTGACATAATTTTAATCGAGCTTCAAAAAATCTAATGAACAGATTTTGTTTTCAGTACAGACAGTCACAAATTACCTGAAATAATATTCAATTGCTGTGGCTTAAGGCATTTAGAGCAGAATCGTCTAAGGCCTGAACAATGTGAGCAAATAAAAAAGTAACAGAATCACACAAAAAGTCCAAATGGGATTTCTGAAGAGAAGAAGATTTATTGATACAAAATGAAACCAGTCAAAGCTTGTTCAAGGCAGGAAAGAAGATGAAAAGACAAGTGCCTGATGCAGATCCAGGCATTCCCTCTTGCACTCTTCATTAAACCAGGTTTGATTCCCTGATTGTTGCTGATGGTGGAGTGAGGAATATTCCAGGCTATGAGGTTGTAGATTGTGTTGTAGTACAATTCTGCTGTTGATGATGGCCCATAGTGCCTCATATATGCCCAGCCTTGAGTTGCTAGATCTGTTTGATGTTTATCCTATGAGAAATTAAAAACAAAATTCAAAATTTCTGGAAAATCTCAGCAGGTCTGGCATTATCTGTGGAAAGAAAGCAGAGTTAATGTTTCAGATCCAGTGACCCTTCTTCAAAACTGATTGTAGTCAGGAACAGGCCAGTATATATGCTGAAGGAGGGATGGGGAAGGGGAAGAGTAGATGGAGATGAAGCTCAGTGACAGAGAATAACAGTTGGGCAGACAAAGGAGTGAGTAAAGGTCAGCCTGGGAAAATGAATCGCTGCTATTGGGGACTGTTAGTGGCTGACAATAGGTTATTCATAACTGCAGTCCAGGGATTAACTAGGTCTGGTGTGTGGGGTTAGGGGTGAGGACATGGGAGAAGATGCCTCAAGCACTAAAACTATTGAACTCAATATTGAGTCCAGAAGGTTGCAGAGTCCCCAAGTGGAAAATGAGATGCTGTTCTTCCAGCTTGTGCTGAGCTTTGCTGGAGAACTGCAGCAAACTGAGACAGAGATGTTGACCAGGGAGTAGGGCGGTGTGTTAAAGTGGCAGGCAATCGGAACCTCAGGGTCATTTTTGCGGACAAAACATAGGTGTACTGCAAATTAATTCCCAGTGACTTTTGGACTGAGCTCCTTGATGTCACACTCAGTCAAATGTGGCCTTAGTGTCAAGGGCTGTCACTCTCACCTCACCTCTGGAATTCAGCTCTTTTGTCCATGTGTGAATGAAGGCTGTAATGAGGTAGGGAGCTGAGTAGACCTGGCAGAGCCCAAACAGGGAGTCAGTGAGCAGGGTACTGCTGAGCAGCTGCTGCTGAATAGCACTGTTAATGACACCTTCCATCACTTTGCTGATGATTAAGAAAGGACAGATAGGACAATAATTGGCTGGGTTGAATTTATCCTGCTCTTTTGTATACAGGACATACCTAGGCAAAGTTCTACATTGTCTAGAAAATGCCTATTATCAGCTATGCCTGAATAGCTTGGCTAGTGATATATTAAGTTCTGAAACATATGACTTATAACTAATGCATAGGCCACTGTTGGAATATTGTGTGCAATTCTGGTCTCCCTCTTATAGGAAGGATGTTGTGAAACTTGAAAGGGTTCAGAAAAGATTTACAAGGATGTTGCCAAGATTGGAGGATTTGAGCTGTAGGGAGAGGCTGAATAGGCTGGAGTTGTTTTCTTTAGAGCATCAGAGGCTGAGGGGTGCCTCTAAATAAAGGTTTATAAAATCATGAGAAGCATGGATAGGGTAAATAGGCAATATCTTTTCCCTGAGTTAGGGGAGTCCAGAACAAGAGGGCATAGGTTTAGGTTGAGAGGGGAAAAGTTTAAAAGGGACGTACGGGACAACTTTTCCCACAGGGGGTTGGGTGGTGGTGGAGGGGAGGGGGGGTGGGGGGGGTGTATAAAATGGGCTGCCAGAGGAAGTGGTGGAGGCTGGTACAACATTGAAAAGGCATCTGGATGGGTATATGAATAGGAAGGGTTTAGTGGGATATGGGTCAAGTCCTGGCAAATGGGACTACATTAATTTAGGATATCTGATCAGCATGGACAAGTTGGACGGAAGGGTCTGTTTCCGTGCTGTATATCTCTCTGCCTCTGTACCCTATAGCTGGAATGTTATCAGGACTCATAGCCTTTACACTATCCAGTATCTCCAATCACTTCTTGATATCACATGGAGTGAATTGAATTGTGAATCTACAATGATGGGGATCTCTGGAGGAGGTCAAGATTGATCACCCACTTGGCACTTCTGGCTGGACATTGTTGTGCTGGGCTCTCCTATCAGTGACGAATGGGATGGGATGTTTATGGAGCATCCTATTAATTGCACACCACTGGATGCGGCAAGACTTTTTTTCATTCATTCATAAGATTGTAAGCTTTGGTTGTACAGCCGGTATTCATTGCTCACCCCTAACTGTAACGAGGCAGTTAAAAGTGAACCACATTGCTGTGGGTCTAGAGTCACATGTTAGCTTGGCCAGATAAGGACAGCAGTTTCCTTCCTTAAAGGGCAAAAATTGATGATTTTTCTCCAACTATCGACAACTTAGAAATAAATTGCAGTGTCACCACTGTTGCTCTGTCAACATCAGAAATGACACTCCTTAACAGCACTGTAGAGGGTGCTTATGCCCTAAGGATTGCAATGGTTCAAGAGGGCAGCCCACAACCAACTTTTTAGCAGCAATTAGTGATGGGTCTTTTTCTGTATTGTTCAGTTAACCAATATATTTTTGGACTGGAAGTAAAGACATTACCCAAACAAATCCTTTTACAAAAAAGTTAAATCCAAAAGTATGTGGAAGTTTGCTTCTGCTCTGACTCCATGTTTACTGAACAGCTGATAAAATCAAAATTCATCTGAAATAGGAAAATAAATCTCCAAACATAACTGAGCAAAGAACATCAACGCAGTTCATTGGTGTGTAAATTTGATCTTTTCCAAACCTTTACAAAACCGATGAAAAATAAAGGGCATGTCAGACAGGATGTCTTCATGCCTTCTTTGACAGTTAAGGACCCAGTTTCTGCATCAGTGCTGCTGGAGAGGAGCTTCACCTGGCAGCCCTTCAAGAAATGCACATTGCCCTTGACTTTCTGTGGGCACCTCAATGACAATGGTGTGGTAATACAAGTAATGCAAGTCAAAATATTTTTTCCTGCAGGCTTGTTTATGCAAACAGTAAGTTACTCAACTATGTCCTCTTCCTGTAGAAGGGAAATAGTATGAGCAGGTAAAGACTGAAAGTTTCTTCCCAATATTGAGTGAATCAATGTATTACTGAATTGAAACAAATTTCAGAGAGTCTTCTCAGGCTAGGAATACATGGAATATGTTAATCCCATCTGAGTATCGAGGGAGACAACAGCATCATTTAAATAGAATTGGGTTGAAAAAGGAATTGTAGGCAAGTGGGGTAGATAATAACCAGCTGAAGAATTGTCACCAGCAGTGAACTCAATGGAAGAGCTCAGAGTGATGGCTGGCTGTTAGGTCTCAGTTAGAGCTCTTTAGATTTGAAGAAAAAAAGATAGTTAGATTTTCATTTCTATCACAACTATCACATTTGCAAGATGTCCTAAAGCATTTTGAAGCCAGTTAAATGTTTCCTTGTGCTGGCTTCCAGAATACATACAGCTACATCCATTGGCTACAGTGCCTTAAATTGACCTGGTAACTGTGAATAAAGGAGACCTGAGATAGAGTCATAGAGTCATAGAGATGTACGGCATGGAAACAGACTCTTCGGTCCAACCCGTCCATGCCGACCAGATTGGATCTGAAATTATGCTACAGTGTGTCACAAAGCTGGTCCATTTTTCTAAAAGCTGTTCCTTTTCTCAAGGATACTGTGTCCTTGTTTTCTTTCTGAGGGTAATAAAACAGTCCCAGTGCCAATTAGACTAGTTTGGTACAGAGATTAAAGGGTATTGAGAGGCCTTTTTGTTAACATATAAACAAGATGAGACTTCAGGCCAAAGTGTTTTAGAAGTGACCTGTATAATGAAAGGGGAGTGGTCGGCTTTCTAGCAGCAGTTTAGTTCAGTCTAGATGTGGTTGGGAGCTGTGTGAAAACAGGCTCTCTCTCCCTTTCTCTCTCATTCTGCCCTTCTAAATTCAACCTGTAAGAATCTGTTTCAAATTTTTAAACTCTGTTTTAAGGGGGTTGCTTATTGGGACTGTTGTGTATATTTGGAACAGCCTAATTAATTCTACTTTGGACAGACTGAGTTCTGTAGGGGTTCTTTATTCTGTTCTTTGTGTTTCATTGCGTAATTGTGTGAATAAATTTCTGCCTGTTTTAAAATTTAGTAGTCAACTTAGCTACCTCACTCCGGGTAATTTTCACTGTACACTTACCGAAGCAAATTGGAAAGTTATCATCTGGGTTGCCTGCTCAAGAATGCTTTGAGTGGTCTGGCCTACTCTATAACAAGTGTCTTGTTAGTCCTACCTGTACTTTCTGCTCCATTTGCTCTCAATTACAGTCTGAAACTTAGTGGGTTTTGAGAAGATTTGTAGCTCACCTTGAGGTTCTGGATGTAGGTTTGTCCCATTTTCGGGCCAGTTTTAGCGGATTGCGCCCACAGGTGTTAGTGAGTTTTGAGAAGACTTATAGGTCAGCTTGAGATTCTGGATGTAGCTAAGCTCAGCAAGCAAACATACATCCAGAGCAGTCTGTAACTGGATGATGAAAGAGGACATGGCACCATATTGAGATCCTGGAGCCTTTCATATGTCTAAACCAAGATAAATCCTGTTGTTAATTCTCTCTCAGCACGTGCAATGATGGTAAATATGAGGTGAAATTTCCAGGGCTAGGCATTGAACTATGCAATCGAGAAGAGAAGCAGCCAGAGAATTAAATCACTATAAAGATAGACCACATAGGTTTAATCCATGGTTCTATGGAGATTTTTCGGATTGCAGTATTGATGATGACAAAACTGTTCACCATCACTCCACCTGTGTGACTGACAACAATGTCAAGAGCATACACATACACAGAAGACTGCAAGAGAGATGCTGCTGTCAGTGTTTATATGTTGCTCCATTGGGTGTAGGGTTGAAGTCCTACTACAATGTAATTAAATAGAATTCATTAAACTTGTTAGACCCCTACCATTTTGTTGTTAAAATTTATAACAAGTTGCACTTTGCTGCATACAGACTACCTGGTTTTGGAACAGTATACTAAGTTCATAATTACAATTGGACACACTGTCGAGCCTTGTAAAACTCTTTCTGTATTTGTGGAATGCCTTATCTTGCATTATGATGAAAGAAATTCCATGGTGTGAACTTTATGGTGTGAACTGAGAGGGGAACTGGGGGTGTTTGTGAAATCTACGAGATGTTTGGCTGATGTTTAATGCTGCTTCAGTCCCAGTTGCAATACAAACAGTGGCAGTGGTGATGTCAATGAATAGCCACTTTATGGGCCTCATCCCACCACTGGATTTGTTTCTCAACAGGGACTGGTGCTGGGTTAGAGGGTGGTTTTAGTGCTTATTGGTATCCTGTGTAGACTCACCCCTTCCCTATACAGACTTGACCATTCTGGGGACCAATGAGAGTCACAATGTGGAGGTGGTGCAGGGAGGGAAATGATAACAGGAGGTGATCTCCTGTGACAGGAGCAGAGTTAGGAGCACCCAGCATGGGCAGTGCAAGAAAACCAAATGAGCTGAAGGCCTGAGTGGGGCTGTTGCAGCACAGGTATGATGAGGTGAGGGTCTGACCAGGCCTGGCCCAAGGCTATGAGATGGGAATGGGTGAGCACAGGGTGTCGCACAGGGTTTCAGTGAGTTGGGGGAGTGGTCAAGATGGGGTATGGGAGGGAAAAAGCCAAATATGTGAGTAGAATGGTATGTGAGCTGAGTGAGAGGTTGAGAGGCCATGAGGTTTATATTCTAGTGAGGTCTGCTATTGCATACTTTGTGTCATAACTCTGACCAAGTGAAAGGATTATTAAATATTACTTGTGCCACAGGTAATAATTTATTATGTGTTGGCCCTTCATATTACAAATTGTATTTTCAGTTTGGTACTGGTTGAATTGCAGTAGAATGTAAAAATCATTGCCCAAAGCACAAGAACAAAACAAAAGAGACTTTCCCACTTTATTTCATAATGTTGAAATAAATTTTCACAATAAGCACCACTTCCCTGTGGAATGGGCCATTTGAAATAATGTAACATGCCTTTGAATTTTTCTTACTGGAAATGTAACAGCCTGTTTTGCAGGAAAACATTTGATAGCACAGGACTAAATTGAATTCTAAGATATTCATCATTTTGTGGTAAAAGGATGACTAGTGCATATGACACAACCAAAACTTCCAGTACTGACAGTTTTTCAAGCTAATAGCCAAATTTAAATGAGCTTTCATGGATTATGTGTAAAATGTTATTTGTTGCAATTCCTGCCCTAACTTTGACTGAAGAATACAAATTGTATACTATGCCCACTAGTAAATTAAAACTGACATAACAAACCATTACATTTTTTATCTGCAGTTTTTAAAAATAAGTGAAGGCCCAAGGCTATAAAAAGGAACATAAAACAGCAAGCTGAACAAAATAGACAAGTGGACCAAAAGAACAACTGATGAAATTGAAAGCAGCCGAGCACTGTGTCAGGAGCAAAATAGACAATATGTGTACATCATGTATGATACAGCAATAACGTTGATGTGATTAGATATTAGACTTGATTCTTACATGTGCGATCAATTCAGAGCAGTTATCAACAAATCCTACAGAATACCAATCGACATGGTCAAGCTAGTAGAAAATATCAGAAAAGGTGCAAATCGTAGAGTGCTCTGCTCAGCCCATGCCTTCAGCACCATGCCAATTCTGGTCACTAATAAATAGCGAAAGCAGAACAGTGAAGTGGCACGAGGATATTCCTAGCATCAGGCATGTGAATCATTAGGAAAGAGGGAAGGAGTTCTTCATCCTAGAAAGGAGAAGTGTGAGATGTAACATTATAAAGATACATGAGTTATTAATTGGATATGAAAGATTAGCATATTATACCACTTTGAATTAAACATCAGCAGCAAGAGAAGGGGAAATGAGATTGTCGCTGCCACTCTGCCAGTTTCTGTTGCCAGTCAGTGAGCCAGCCTGAAGTACTGACACTCATACTGGGCTGGTACAAACCAAAGCTGATCGTCAAAGTTCAGAGTTACTGGATGGATCATGTTGTAATGCTGTCAGCTCTCTTCCCTATTGAAAATCAGTAACCTTTTATCAGCAATACCCCAGCTACTGGGGTGACACTGTGTTGGAGCAATGAACCAGGCAAAGATGTATTGAAAATCAGCACTAAGGAAATTCACAAAGGTAATTAATTGACATACAAACTGAAAGTGCTGGAGAAACTCAGCTGGTCTGGCAACATATGCACAGAGAAATAGAGTTAATTCTTCAAGTCCAGGTGAGCTCTGGATACCCCCAACTTCTGTTCCACTTACTCCTGCTACTTCTTTATCAACAGCATAAAGATCATCATTTTCCAGCTCCCTTCAATTCCAAAGAAAAGTCATATTGGACTGAGTTTCTCCAATACTTTCTTATTCAGTTTCAGATCAGGACCCCAGCAGAAAAGAGAGAGTGACATTCCAAGAAAGCTGTATGTTCATTGGTTGGTAATAGCTGTTAATTTGACAATCAATTATAGGTTCCTTTTGGGTCGAAGCTAAATAGGGAGAATACTTACAGATTACAAACTTTAAAAACAGGATATTTTTTAAAAAAGCAAATTAATAACTAAGTAAATAAAATAAAGATGCAGGGGAGGTGACGTATTGTACCTAGGAGAAAGTGAGGACTGCAGATGCTGGGGATCAGAGCTTAAAAATGTGTTGCTGGAAAAGCACAGCAGGTCAGGCAGCACCAAAGGAGAAGGAGAATCAACATTTCGGGTATAAGCCCTTCTTCAAGTTCCTGAAGAAGGGCTTATGCCCGAAACGTCGATTCTCCTTCTCCTTTGATGCTGCCTGACCTGCTGCGCTTTTCCAGCAACACATTTTTAAGATGTATTGTACCTGCATGATGTAGGAGTTGGTGGACCTCATTGTGGTTCATTGTGGCCACATCTGCAGCAACTGTTGATAGCTTGTAAAACTCCAGCTAAGAGTTGATGAGCTGGAGTCTGAATCTGTGCCACATCAGGGAGGGAATGAATTATCTGAACACTGTGTTTCAGAAAACAGTCACAGCCCTTAGATTAAATACCTTGACTTCTGTCAATAGTCAGGGACAGGAGGGTGTGATTGTGAGTGAGGCATGTAGACAGATCCAAGACATAGGGCTGAAGAAACTTCAGTCCTTGAGCTTGTCTAACGGGTTTGAGATTCTTGCTCCCTGGGTTGATGAGAATGGGGGCTGTAGGGAGGATGAGCAAACTAACTGTGGAACAGGAAGCCATTCAAGAGGGGGAAAGAAAAGAGCAATGTAGTATAGTCAGGGGAATAAACACTGTTCTTTGTAGCCAGGATAGAGAGTCCCAAAGGCTGTGTTGCCTGCCCGGTGCCTGGGTTCAGGATGTCTTATCTGGGCTGGAGAGGAACTTGGAGGGGAATAAGAAAGATCCAGTGGTCGTGGTCCACATAGGTACCAACGATATAGCAGAAAAAGGAGGTTCTGGTGAGGGAATATCAGTAGCTAGAAATTAAATTATAAAGCAGTAACAAAAAAGTAATGTCTTCAGATTACTACCTAAGCCACAAAATAATTGACATAGGGTCAACAAGACTGAAGAGGTAAACGTGTGGTTTAAAAATTGGTGTGGGAAAAATGGGTTCAAATTCATGGGATATTTGCACCAGAAGGACAGAGCTGTTCTGATGGTGTGAGCTTCACCTGAATCATATGGATCAGAGCTGAAAATGTGTTGCTGGAAAAGCACAGCAGGTCAGGCAGCATCCAGGGAACAGGAGAATCGACGTTTCGGGCATAAGCCCTTCTTCAGGAATGAGAAGGGCTTATGCCCGAAACGTCGATTCTCCTGTTTCCTGGATGCTGCCTGACCTGCTGCGCTTTTCCAGCAACACATTTTCAGCTCTGATCTCCAGCATCTGCAGACCTCACTTTCTCCTCATATGGACCAGAGTCCTGGCAAATCACGTAATGAGGGCTGTAGACAGGCCTTGAAATGTTCAGCAGCACGGAAAGTTATGTAAAACTTAAGGGTAGGGAGGATGCAGCAAAGGTTATTAATAGAGCAGAGAATATGGAAAGGCTCAAGAATTGAACTTCTGGTATACAGGTAAGGAGACATCTATGAGAAGGCATACAGTCAACACAAGCTTGAGGGTGTTGTATGTAAATACATGTGTATAAAATTCAAGGTAAGTGAACTGGTAGTGCAGATTGAAATTGGCAGGCTCGATGTTGTGGGTATCTCAGAGACTGAAAGGGGCTCAGGGCTCGGAACTAAATAAGCAAAGATCCACATCCTATTGAAAGGACAGGCAGATGGGCAAATGGGGCGGGGTTTCCTTGGTAGTGGGAAATGAAATTAAATTGATGACAAGAAATGATACAGAGTAAATAGTACATTCTTTTCTCCCCATTTGTGGGACTCATCTCCTGTCTGAAAATCCCTGGTTGTCCTCAAGAACTTGGATAAGTCAAAGATCACATGAAAACTTTACAAAGATCACCAAACACAGTTATGGTGATTTAGACATCAGGTAATGCAGAAGCAATTTCATGAGGTTAACTCCTGTCATAGCAAGTTAAGAAATTGATTTTAATAAGTTTGTTTTATCAATTATTGTGATGCGGGCATTAGTGACAAGGCCTGTATTTATAGCCCATCCACACTGTCCTTAAGAAAATGATGATGAGCTATCTTCTTGAATCACTGCAATGAACATGGTGTAAGTACACCCACAGTGCTATTCGGTAGGGATTGCCAAAATGTGGGCTGGCTCCCAAAAAAATGACCTTGAAATCTTTTGGTTTGTAACACAGATCAAACTTGTTCAATAATGTTCCTCAGTGAAGAGAAGCTGCTAGTTGTAGCCCACATCTGTCTCCACATCCACATCATGTGGTGGATCCTAACGTAGTGAAATTCACTTTGTATAGCAGGTGAAATGTACAGAGCATAGACAGGATATTCCAGTCAACAAGTCAAGAACAAACTAAAATTTGAAATAGTGAATTAAAAAAAATTCTGCATGAATAGAAAATCAGACTGACAAAGGGAGAAACGTGTTACCAACCTTTGCTTTTGGATTTCCATACATGAAAAAATGCACAGTTTAATTTGAGGAAGCTTTACCATTAACTCTGAAGTATTATGTCTTCAATTCCCATTTATGCTATGAAAAGAAAATATGCTAGTGAATGAGATATTGATTTCCAGTGAATGCATGCTCAATTCCATTTGTCTGAACGTGGTGGTACATTTAAGTGAATGTTGCTAATGTCTTAAATGTGCATGGAAACATTAGGCTTGATTTCATGTTCTGATCATCAAACCCCTGTTGTCTGAATCGGCAGGCGATGTCTTCAGCTTCTGAAAGGTCACTGAGATGTTTGCTACTCAAAATATTGCCCTCAAATCTGGTACATTTACAGTATGAATGCATCTGATCTATATGATTCTGCATGTCGCTACACAAAACCTCATTAAGTATTAAACACTGAAATTCAGCCAAAATGAACTTTTACATTCTCTCCCTTTATACCTTTATAATTGGAAGTTCTGATCTGATCTCAATAGTTAACCTAATAAGTTGCAGAGTATAGCATTATTAAACGATATAATTTCTGTACCAGACTTAGAATTATGAAATAATTTACTCAATAACTTGCTTCTGCATAGAATAACTGTTAAGAAGGAATATTGAAAGGGGTATGAGGGGTACTGTTGGTTTTCTTTTCAGAAAAGAGAGAGGGGAGATCAGAGAACAGATTTTCTGGCCCTTGTATTCAGGTTTACTATGCAGTGAGTTATATGACCACCCAAGCTCCAAGTAGTTGACTCTACTGTGATATTAGGGGAGAACAAAATGAAAACCAAAGAAAGATCCCCTTCTTAATATTTGATTGTGTTGATTCCAGAGGGTGTTCACTCGGTGGGGGGTCAGAATATCCTGTAGCATTGTCTTACTTAACTGGTTTGTGGGCAGTGGAGGTGGATGTGAAAACATTTATTTCTGAAAAAGTACTCAAACAGCAATAGGTTTGCTCAACTCTTTGCTGGCGAAATAACTTGTGAAGTAATCTCTAACTAATCAATGAAACATATCGGTATTCGATGGTGTCATGCCATTGAAACTATGAGAATGATAAAATGTGTACTACTAACAGCGACATAGTAAAGGTAATAAAAATAAATGGATAAATTTATTGTGTTAATAGGAGATTTCATTCAGATTTTCAGTTTCTACTCACATATACAAGACCATGAGATAAGCTTTCAAGGGAACTGACTGTAGTTCTTTGAAGGTTATTTGATTATGACTTCTGTTGGACAACTGCACATCACAAAATGGTAAGTTGTGTGTCAGCTATCTGTGACAAGAACTATAAATGAATGAAGAAAGTTGCTGCTGTAATAATAGGAAAGTGAGGATATTTGGAAACCCTCAATATCATTTCAGCTCTTTCTATATTGTGTTTTGAAGCAACCAGACTGGAACTTCTTCCACTGGAGCATAACAGGTTGAGGAGTGACCTGATAAAGGTTTATAAAATCATGAGGGATATACATAAGGTGAATAGCAAAGGTATTTTCCCTAGGGTAGTGGAATTCAAATCTAGAGGGCTCACTTTTAAGGTGAAAGGAGAAAGATTTAAAAGGACCTGAGGGGCAGCTTTTTCACACAGAAGGTGGTTTGCATGTGGAATGAACTGCCAGAGGAAGTGGTAGATGCAGATACAGTTATAACATTTAAAAGGCATTTGGATAGGTACATGAATAGGAAAGGTTTAGAGGGATATGGGGCAAACAAAGACAAGTGCAACTAGTTTAGTTTGGGAAATTTGGTCAGCATGGACAAGTTGAACCAAAGGGTCTGTTTCTGTGCTGTATGACTCTATGACTCATCATTTACATAAATGATTTGGATATGAGCATATGAGGTACAGTTAGTAAGTTTGCAGATGACACCAAAATTGGAGGTGTAGTGGACAGCGAAGAGGGTTACTTCAGATTACAATGGGATCTTGAGCAGATGGGCCAATGGGTTGAGAAATGGCAGATGGAGTTTAATTCAGATAAATGCGTGGTGCTGCATTTTGGGAAAGCAAATCTTAGCAGAACTTATACACTTAATGGTAAGGTCCTAGGGAGTGTTGCTGAACAAAGAGACCTTGGAGTGCAGGTTCATAGCTCCTTGAAAGTGGAGTCGCAGGTAGATAGGATAGTGAAGAAGGCGTTTGGTATGCTTTTCTTTATTGGTCAGAGTATTGAATATAGGAGTTGGGAGGTCATGTTGTGGCTGTACAGGACATTGGTTAGGCCACTGTTGGAATATTGCGTGCAATTCTGGTCTCCTTCCTATCAGAAAGATGTTGTGAAACTTGAAAAGGTTCAGAAAAGATTTACAAGAATGTTGTCAGGGTTGGAGGATTTGAGCTATAGGGAGAGGCTGAACAGGCTGGGGCTGTTTTCCCTAAAGCATCGGAGGTTGAGGGGTGACCTTATAGAGGTTTACAAAATCATGAGGGGAATGGATAGGATAAATAAACAAAGTCTTTTCCCTGGGGTCTGGGAGTCCAGACGAAAGGGCATAGGTTTAGGGTGAGAGGGGCAAGATATGAAAGAGACCTATGGGGCAACCTTTTCACACAGTGGGTGGTACGTGTATGGAACAAGCTGCCAGAGGAAGCAGTGGAAGTTGGTACAATTGCAACATTTAAAAGGCATTTGGATGGGTATATGAATAGGAAGAGTGTGGAGAGATATGGGGTCGGGTATTGGCAGGTGGGATTAGATTGGGTTGGGATATCTGGTCGGCGTGGACATGTTGGACTGAAGGGTGTGTTTCCATGCTGTGCATCTCTATGACTCTATGACCGATGACTTGATGGCAACATTTCAAGACTAACCTCCCTAATCATTTATGCGGGTAACTTCTTAACATCATTTCTGTGTGAGCATTTGAAGTTCAGAATGAAGTTTGTAAAGTGGCAGATATGTTAAGCATATCATAATGTTTATTTTCTTTCAGACCAACTTCTGTATAAATTATGAAGTGTCTTTTCACTTACTGGCTTACTGAAAGAAGATACATTCCATTAATGGAAAACAATAATCTTATCTAATGATGCTTTATATTTCTTTTTGGCTTGCTGGTTGCTAAACATTGGAAAGCTGCTTCTTTTCTTCAGAAACCAGCAAAGAATAGCCAAAGAATTCTTAAAAATTGAGAAAAATTCACAATTACTATTTACAAATCTTAAGATTTGTTCTATGTTCCTGCCTAATTTATTTTGTATTCTAAGAGCTGTTACAACCACATAAAGATGAGAAGAGTAAGAAAACTAAACAACAGTTGCTTAGAGAAGAGATTGGAAAAAGTAACTTGGGGAATGAGGAAATGGCAGATATACTGAGCAAATATTTTATGTTTGTCTTTACAGGAGAGAAAAAATCACATAATACAGGGTAACCAAGGGGTTATAAGAATGAGGAATATTAGGTATTAATATCGACAGAGAAAAATAGTACTGCCCAAACATAATTATGTAGATAATGGATGCACTGGCTCAGAAATCCCAAAATTCCCTAGATTCTAATGCGGTCTCATTGGATGTAATTGTAACAAATGTAATATAGCTACTTAAGGAAGAAGGAAGAGAGAGAAATGGGAAAGATATTCCAGTTAGACTGACATCAGTCATTGAGAAAATGCTATAATCTATCATTGAGGATGTCCTAACAATGCACCTGAAAATCATACTCACCGCTGATCTTGCGCTTTCTTTTTCTGATCTCAGATATTACAAATTTTTTTATGATCTTGAAAGTGATCTTCCAATCATACTTTGGAATGCTGCTTCATAGCAGGTGCCTCCTGTTTACAATTTACATCAATGATTTGAAGTCTGGAACCAAGTGTAGCATGCCAATGTTCACAGATGATATTAAGATAAGTGGGAGGGCAAAGTGTGTGGAGGACGCTGAAACTCTGGAGAGGGGGATAGATAGGTTAAGAGACTGGGCAAGTGACTGGCAGTTGGAGTACAATGTTGGTAAATATGAGGTCATCCATTTCAGTAGGAATAATAACAAAGTGGACTATAGTCAGTTCTTCTATAATGTGATAGTTTCTTTCTTGTATGACTCAGTGTCATAGAAAAATTGTACTTTAGAAACAGCCCTTAAAGTGTTAACGACGTAATTGCGTTCAGCTAACTTACGTTTTAAAAGTTCGTTCTTTAGAAATAACATCCCCAATTCTTCTATCACATTATAGTGAATTTGTTATAACAGAATGACCTGTATTATTTAAATGGTGAAAAATTGCAACATGCTGCTGTGCAAAGGGACCTGGGTGTCCTTGTGTATGAATCACAAAAAGTTGGTTTGCGCATGCAGCAAGTAATTAAGAAGGCACATGGAATATTGTCCTTCATTGCTCGGGAGATGGAGTTTAAAAATAGGGGGTTTTGCCTCAAGTGTATAGGGTGCTGGTGAGGCTAACCAGGAGTACTGTGTACAGTTTTGATCTCCATCCTTGAGAAAGGGTGTAGTGGCATTGGAGGGGGTGCAGACGAAATTCGCTAGTTTGATTCCAGAGATGAGTGGGTTGTGAGGAGAAGTTGAGTACACAAAAACTATACTCATTGGAATTTAAAGGAATGAGGGGGGATCTTATAGAAACATATAAAATTATGAAGGAAGTAGATAAGTTAGAAGCAGGGAGGTTGTTTCCATTGGCAGGTGAAACCAGAACTAAGCGGCATAGCCTCAAAATAAGGGGGAGCAGACTTAGGCCTTGAGTTGAGGAGGAACTACTTCACCCAAAGGGTTGTGAATCTGTGGAATTCCCTGCCCAGTGAAGCAGTTGAGGCCACCTTGAATGTTTTTAAGGCAAAGATAGACAGATATTTGGACAATAGAGGAATTAAGGATTATGGTGAGTGGGTGGGTAAGTGGAGCTGAGTCCATGAAAAAAATGAGCCATGATCTTATTTGAGTGGCGGAGCAAGCCCGAGGGGCCAGATGGCCTACTCCTGCTCCTAGTTTTTACATTCTTATGTAACACCAGCATTTCACCTTCTGGTTGCTTGATCATTCTAATGGTCAAAGTAATCAATTTGTTTCCTGATTTTTCCTGGATGTGGGCATCGGTAGCTGGGCCAGCATTCATTGCACACCCCAAATTGCCCTTGAGAAGGTGGTGGTGAGTTGTCATCTTAAACTACTGCTATTCTTGGAGTGTGGGGACACCAAAAGTTCTATTAGGAAGGGATTTCCATGATTTTGACCTTGGAGCAGTGAAGGAATGATGATATAATTCCAATAGATGTGGCTTTGAAGGGAACCTGCAAGAGGTAGTATCTCTTGCCCTTGTCCCTCTAGATGATGGAGGTCATGATTTTAGAAAATGCTGACTAAGAAGGGGTTAACCACTACATGCTGCCAGATAGATTGTATCAGTGATATTAGATGATGTTAGGACACAAGGGATTGGACATATTGGAAGTAGGTCCCAGTAAAGTCCAGTTCAACCATACCTCTGTACATAGTTTAACTGGATCATAAATATTCATCAGTTTTCATTAGAATTGTGTTCAGTGTTCCAGATTCCCAGAATCTGGTTGTGATATTCATACAACCAGCCCTCTATAATTCCCCTAATTAAAAAGTCTTGGATAATTGAGATTCCTGAAAAGAAGACAGTCAACAGCTAAACTCTGGTGACAAATGAGCTTGGACATAAGGAGGCTATAATCAGGTCCTATTTGGGTGATCTTAACATCATCTCACAGCCCTGAGTGCAGAGACTTTCAACAGCTGTTGATCTGTGATGAGCAGGATGATCAACACAATTTGAATAGATAGAGAATATTCTAATCAGAAAAAGCAGAAATCTAATGAAGTTCCAAATTCCATAAGCACTTTTCATAGTCCTTGTATATCTTTACACTTGTAGCAAAATATTTATAGACGTCATCAATATATTACTATCAACTCCTAACTGAGAAGGTTTCTGGAATTTTAAACCTGAAAGATCCTAGACATTTTAGAAGTAATTGTGGCAGTGTAAAAGTAGTATGAAGTCAGGGTAGCTTGCTAATAATAAGATTTTGTAAACTAATCTTTGGAAATCTTTGCCAAAATTCATGAAATTAGACTGAATATCTATTAATGTGATCCATGCACACCAGGGGTCAAAGATCATTCCATTCCTTCTGAAAGCTGGAGAACAAAAAAAATTAACAAGCATGAAAATGGGAACTTTGAGGGTATGCATTTGGTTTTCAAACATGTAGCTATGCTATGTGAGCAGGACCTTGTAAAATCAAAGAATTCTCATTCCAAGTAATAGCAATTCCACTGCAATCTCCAGTGAAAAGCAGATTGGCAAAGTTATTGTGCAGATAGACAACAGTATTTGTAACCCTCTAATTGATACTAATTGTCTCACTGACAGCATCATTTAGTTTGCTAAGTGAAAAACAGATGTACAGAAACATGACATAACACATGGTGTAAATGTTTATTAATACTGGAATGGAGCAGAACCCTGTGCCATTCTTGTTTTCTCGCCTATCTAAAATGTCACATTTTATTTAACAACTCATTTCATCCAGACACTAAAATAGAATGGTGCAATGTATTGCTAGCTCAACATGAAGCAAGTCAAACCAGTTTTTCTCAAAAAAGCAAGAAGTGTAGCTAAGAAATAAATACTTGAAAAGGAATTCAAATTCCTTGTGCCTGGATGAAACTTGTGCATAAAATTACATAGAAGCAAACTAATACAATACTCAATATGATTGGCCCATGAAAATCGAATGTAAGAATTAGGAACAGGAGTAGTCCATCTGGCCGTTCAAGCCAACTCCACCATTCACTAAGATCATGATTGATTTTTTTGTGGCTTCAGCTCCACTTACCCACCTGCTCATCTTAACGCTTAATTCCTTTCCTGTTAAAAAGTCTGTCTATCTTTGCCTGAAAAACGTTCAAAGAGGTAGCCTCAACTGCTTCATGGGCAAGGAATTCCACAGTACTTAGCATCTACACAAACTTCCATCTTTCCACGTTTTATCTAGTATTCTCCAAATTTTCCACATGCAACTATCAAGCCTCCCTACCGTATCATGTAACAATCAGCCTCACGTCTTCATTACACTCTGCCCAAAGAAATTTGTCTGAAATGCTTTAATATATTTGCTAGTGACTGTCTGTTATATATGCTCCATTGTTCTGGTCTCAGCCATAAGTTAAAATGCTTTCTGCATGTTCACTCTATCGAACCCATTGTACAATATTAAAGAAACTACCAGATCTTCTCTTCGTCAAATGAATCCCATCATTCTCAACCTTTCACAATGGTTGCATCCTTCATAATTCTGTTAATATGCTTTAGATTGTTCCTGTAGTTACTACAGCGTTTCAGTAATCTTTATAGTGTGATCTCACCAATATTTTATAGAAACATCACAAGACTGTTTATTCCTTGATTAATGAACCGTATCTGTGTACTTCATAGCTTTATCAACATGAATTGCTACATTTAGTGGTTTAGGTAACTGTTTCTCAGCCATTTAGTTTGTTTCTAAAGGGATAAATGGCTTCCATCTACACCTACAGGAATTAATCAACTCACATTATGTTGCATTGGGGTAGTTTTGACATGTTTTTCTTTGGTTTCTAAATGGAAGCTGTGTGAAATCAGCTACATCAGTGCAGAAGAATGTGTCTGTTGAGTACCTGGGATCTTTAACACTAGTTTAAAAATCATTTTGCCTAAAGCCAGCCCTGTGTAAAGAACAGCCATACTCCCAGACTGAAACAATGAGGAAGGCACATTTCCACTGATTGTGGCAATTTGTGGCAGCTTGATTGGGTTTTTCGGAATTGTGATCCTTTCACACGTGTGTAGACACTAATAGGCTCATTTTTCACTTTAGAAAAGGACTTTCAAATATTCGACTTTCAAACAGTCAGCAACACAGCTCCTCACACCTGCTTTACTATTCTACTATTCAATAAGATCATGATTGATCTGATTCCATCACTTTCCCATCAACCCCATAACCTCTCACACCCTTGCTTATCAAGAATCTATCCAAACCTGCTTCAAAAATACATCAATGACCCCTTTTTGCTCTCCCCCTTTTGAGGAGAAGAGTTCCAAAGACTGACCACCCACTTTGAGAAATATTTCTTCTCATGTCTGTCTTCAGTGAAGGGTCACTTCTAATAGTGACCCTTAGTTCGAGACTCCCGCGCAAGAGGAAACATCTTTGCCACAGCTACATCATCAAGATGCCTCAGGATCAAATTTACTCTTCAAATCTCCAGCAGAGTAATATGGTTGTATAGTGGTAATACTCATACAACTCACAGGAGTCCTGGTTAATGCTCTGGCTGCAAATTCCACCATGACAGCTGGTGGATTTTGAATGCAAGTGATAAATCTGGAGTTTAAAAACTAGTCTCTTTCTGTATGTAAGTAATAAATCTAGAATGTACAACTAGTCTCCATGAAGAAAATATTAGAAATAGAAGCAGGAGTAGCCCATTATTCCCTCCAGATGGCCCTGTCATTATATACGATGAGCTGTCCAAGCCTCAACTTGACTTTCATGCCAAAATCATGAATTCATGGAATCACACAACACAGAAGAAGCCCTTCAGCCCAACAAGCCTATACTGCCAAAACACACTGCTACCTACACTAGACCCATAGCCTCAAGTGCTTATCTAAGCACCTTTGGAAGGTTGTGAGGTTTCTCACCTCAACTACTTATCCCGGCAGTGTCTTCCAGACACCCACCTCTCTCTGAGTTAAAAGGTTTCTCCTCAAACTTTCCTCCCTATCACATTCTCATCTACATCTTCAATGAATATCACAAACAATGAGGAACCCAGCACTAATCCCTGTGCTACTTTCAACTGCACACCAGGCTCCAGTCACACAAAACTTCTTATCATCACCCCTGGCCTCCTGTCATTGAGCCAATTCTGGATTCATCTTGCTAAGTTATCCTAGATCCCATGAGCTTTTACCATTATCAGTTTCCTATATAGGACTGTTGTCAGAGGTTTTGCTGAAATCTATAAATTATACCGACTGCCCTACCCTCACTTCATTGAAAAACTCCACCAGATTTGTGAGGCATGACCTTCCTATGACAGAACCATGCTGACTATCCCAATCAAATGTTGTATCTCTAAATGGAGATTAGTTTTCTCCTTTATTAGTTTCTTCAATAGTTTCCCAACCACTGATGTTAGACTCCCTGATGTGTCATTGCCTAGTCTATCTCTACCACCCTTCTTATAAAATGGAACCACTTCAGCTGTCCTCCGGTCTTCTGGCACTTCCCCTTGGCAGAGATGATCAGAAAATTTGTGCCAGGGTCTCTGTAATTGCCATCTTCATTTCCAATACAAACCTGGGATAAAACTCATCCAGACTTGGAGATGTATCCACTTTTAAATCTGCCAAAAACTTCCTCACTTCTTATATCAGTCTGGTCAAGAATTTCACATCCCCACCTTCTTGAGTTCTGTACTTCCATGCTCGTTCTCCTGTGTAAAGACAGATGTGAAGTATCCAGCTCCTCGTAGTTCTCAATCCCTAATGTTTCAAAAATCTATCTCATTCCTCTTTATATACTTTCAGTGATCCAACCTCCACAACTCTCTGGCTCTCTGGGTAAGGAATTCCAGGCATAAAATATTCTCCGGGAGGAAAAATTCCGTTCCATCTCAGTTTTAAATGAATGTCCCCTTATTTTGTAACTATGCCCTCTAGTTCGAGAATCCCCCATGAGCGGAATTCCTTCTTAACATCAACCCTGCCAAACACACCCTCACCCCATTCCCCCACCCGCACAATCCTGCATTCTTCAATAATTGTTCTAATTCTCATTTTTCTAAGCCTCATGAATAAAGGCCTAAACTGTTGAGCCATTCTTGATAAGTCAAACAGTTCGGCCCAGATGGTTACCATGGAGCTGTCATTGACTGCTGTAAAAACCCTTTTGGTTTGTTAATGTCCTTTCAGCAAGACAATCTGCTGTCTGGCCTGCATGTGACTCCAATCTCACGGCAATCTGGTTAACTCTCAACTGCCCTCTGAAATGGCTTGTGAGCCATTCAGTTCAGAGGCAATTACGGATAGGCACAAAATGCTGGTCTTGCTAATGATGTTCACGTTCCATGACATGATTTTCAAAGAAACACATGTGAATCCTCTGCAAACTTTCTGCCCTTTCAAAGTAGTCAATTTACAAAGAGGATGACTGCTGTACATGAATGAAGCTATTAAATGGTACAGCACAGTATGTTAAGTCATTTTCAATGTTCTAAAGTCATGTTAGACATGAGTTGAAGGCCAGATATTGACTTATATTTTATCATCAACACATTTTCAGCTTGGTTAATAATTCTGCAGTAGGTCAACACTCTTTAATACAACTAATGAATATTTTTACATAAAGCAAATCATTATTACATTCTATTACGCTGACAGACGGCACTGGTCAATGAAAGATTTTACAGTTATGATTATGCAATTTTGCAGAAACCTGAACTGTGTTTTAATGAACACAATCTCAAGCACAATTTGCACCCAGAATCCCAACTGCATTCAAAGCACCAACCCACGTCATGTCTATTTTGTCATTTATTCTGTAAAAAATATTAATGTGGCACCTTATGTTAATGTGTTGGCTTTTTTTGGGTAGGGTACGGTTGAGTATGTTTAAAGCAGAGGTTGATAGATTCTTGACCATTGGCAAACTATCAAATGGCAGAGCAGATTCAATGGGCCAAGTGACTCTAAACGGGTGTGTTTTTAATGTATGTGATATGGTCTGATCCTTGACTGGGGGGAAAACAGGCATGGGTTCAAACTGCATTCCTGAGATTTAAGCACATCGTTTAAGATGACTAACAGGTGTTGACACCATCTCTATTTTTCTTCATTTTTCTTATTTTTGGTTTGAACTGTGTACTAAATTTGAATGCTGAATTTTGGACTTTGAGCAGCAACTTCTTTTATTTTAAAATAAATGAGAAAACAAGCAAACTGATAATTGTTTATGGGAACTAGCCTGGAAAGCTACATGCAGGTTGATTATTGTTTTAAGCACACTGCAGATGTTTCAGCACCTGTTATGTATTGTGCTCAAGGATAGGCAATCTATTGGATGCTAAAAGGGACAATCAAAAGGAGGCTGGTGTTGGCCAGTCCAAGAAAGAGAATGTTGAAAAAAACTGAAAGAGATGCCAAATATTGAATTGGTTTGGACTGGGCTATGGGCAGAAGGCACTGTGGCTGTGAAAACTGTTGGTCAGAATTTTGACTGGTCATAAGTTTATAGAATCCTTACAGTGTGGAAGCAGGCCATTTGGCCCATCAAGTCCATGCCAACCCTCTCAAGAGCATCCCATCCCATCCCATGCCTGTCAAGTGGGCGGCACGGTGGCACAGTGGTTAGCACTGCTGCCTCACAGCGCCAGTGACCCGGGTTCAACTCCCGCCTTAGGCAACTGTCTGTGTGGAGTTTGCACATTCTCCCCGTGTCTGCGTGGGTTTCCTCTTTGCCATGCTAAATTGCCCGTAGTGTTAAGTGAAGGGGTAAATGTAGGGGAATGGGTCTGGGTGGGTTGCTCTTTGGAGGGTTGGTGTGAACTTGTTGGGCCGAAGGGCCTGTTTCCACACTGTAAGTAATCTAGTCTAATCTAAACAACCAGCATTTCCCTTGGTTAATCCAACTAGCCTTCACATCCCTGGACACTATTGGCAATTTAGTATGGCCAAACTATTTAACCTGCATATCTTTGGACTACAGGAAGAAACCCACAGAGACATGGGGAGAACATACAAACTCCACACAGGCAGTCAGCCAAGGGTGGAATCAAACCCAGGCCCCTGGTGCCATGAGGCAGCAATGCTGACCACTGAGCCACCATGCTGCCTCCTGATAGCCAGTATGCAAATCTGAGGAATCTACTTGCATTGACCAGTGACATCAGAATTCAAGCAGATTATACAGTCTCATGTGTCTGTGAACAGCTCATTATGTAAGCACGACAGCAGGATTTAGCAAACATTATTCAAAAATGAAATGAACAACTCTTTTTTTAAAATTTATCTCTTACTCCTGACTATGTGTGAGAATGGTGAGTGCAATCAAAGAAGTTTAGATTTAAGTCATCAACATTCATTAGATTACCTTGTTGTTTAGCTTTGCTGTGCTGCTAATCTAATTAATGCTCTGCTGAAGTTAAATATTAATATTAAATTGTTATTTTCTGTTTAGGCTATAAACTTGGTGTCTGATGTAGTTATTCATAAAGTCTGATTAGTAATAATTGGGCAATTTTGAATAGTTTAATTTCGCTTGGTTGTGATATTTAGTATTAGTGAGTACAATTTGGTCTGGCTCGCTGTCTCTGTGTCATTACACTGGGAAGGTGATTTTCTGTTATATGGCTGCATTTGAGTTGAGCTGTTAAACTGAGACTCCATATGCTCTGAATTCCTGCTCCACCAGTTCAGTACAATGGGACCTTAATCAGATGGGCCAAAGGGCCAAGATGTGGCAGATGGAGTTTAGTTTTGATAAATGTGAAGTGTTGCATTTTGATAAGGCAAACCAGGGCAGGACTGAAACAGTTAATGGTAGGGCCCCAGGGAGTGTTGACAAACAAAGGGGCCTAGGGGTGCAGGTTCATAGTTCCTGGAAAGTCAAGTTGCAGGTATACAGGGTGGTGAAGAAGGCGTTGGCACACTTACCTTTATTGGTCAGAACATTGAGTATAGGTGTCGAAATGTCATGTTGCAGCTGTACAGGACATTGATCAAGCCACTTTTGGAATATTGCATTCAGTTCTGGTCTCCCTGCTATAGGAAGGATGTTGTTGAATTTGAAAGGGTCAGAAAAGGATTTACAAAGGATTGGATGTTTTGAGCTAAAGGGAGAAGTTGAATAGGCTGGGACTTTTTTCTCCTGGAGCGTTGGAGACTGAGGGGTGACCTTATAGAGGTTTATAAAATTATGAGGGGCATGGATAGGGTGAACAGCTAAGATCTTCCTCCTAGGGTAGGGGAATCCAAAACTAGAGGGCATAGGTTTAAGATGAGAGGGTAAAGATTTAAATAGACCTTAGGGACAACATTTTCATGCAGAGGGTGGTATGTGTAAGGAACAAGCTGCCAGAGGAGGTCGTGGAAGCTGGTACAATTACAACATTTAAAACATGTCCAGATAGGTACATGAATAGGAAGGATTTAAAGGGATATTAGATTAGATTAGATTACATAGATTACATTACAGCGTGGAAACAGGCCCTTCGGCCCAACAAGTCCACACCGACCCGCCGAAGCGCAACCCACCCATGCCCCTACATTTACTCCTTACCTAACACTACGGGCAATTTAGCATGGCCAATTCACCTGACCTGCACATCTCGGGTCTCAGGCGCTGTGAGGCAGCAGTGCTAACCACTGTGCCACCGTGCCGCCCACAAAGTGGGCGAAGTGTTGCCAAGTGGGAGGGTTGATGCAGATGCATTGGACTGATGGGTCTATTTCCATGCTGTATAACTCTATACCTCCATGTCCACTGTGAGTGGACTTCAGTACACTGTGTGCAAGTTGATCTCACCGATGGGATCCAAGCTATATAAGCGACATGAATCCTTTAATGACTCAAATATTTAGAAAATTAAATTTAAAATCAGTGTTGATCTCTGCCACTGAGTAATGGGAAGAGGGTGGGGGGTGAATCAGAGCAGTGAAAGGGTGAATGATTTATGATCATATCAACGAGGTGAGTCAATCCTGCTCCACAGTCAATAACTTCAATCTTAACATCGAATGTGTTCCTGTCTACCTCTGATAACCTTCCACCACTGTTTAATAAGAATCTATCCACCTCTGTCTTAAAAAGATGCAGTTAAAAATCACACAACATCAGGTTATAGTCCAACAGGTTTATTTGGAAGCACTAGCTTTCAGAGCGCTGCTCGTTCACCAGGCAGTTGTGGAGCATAAGACCATGAGACACAGAATTTATAGCAAAAGATTACAGTATCATGCAACTGAAATGATATAGTGAACAAACCTGGATTGTTGTTAAGTCATTTATTGTTTAGAATAAGTTGCAGGTTTCGGTTCATTAATATGTACTTCTTTTAAGTCACCTTCTCGAGATAAGGTTTTATAACAAAAGTTGACATCTCAACATTAAAAGTGTGAGGTTAGAGTCTGTCTGTATCCTAATCTTGAGTCAGACTGGTTCTATTTCCAAAGTGGAATTTACAAAATATCACATGGATTGACTGCCTGCATTGGCTGCCTGCAGATTGTGCAATTTTTGAGCCAAATAGAATGTATCTGCAAACATAATTCTGCAAATACAACTTCACCCCAAAGACTTATATGTGTGTGCTCGTGCATGCGAGAAAGAGAATGAGAAAGAGAGAGGGATTATGAGCATGTGCATGTGAGTGTGAGTGCACGTGAGATAGTGTGTGAAAGCTTGGTAAAGTCTGTGTGTGGGTGTGATGGAGTATAAGCCTATGAGAGGTTGTGTGCATGGGTGTGAGTATGGGGGTATATGTGTGTGTGTATGAGAGAGAGCATGTGTATAGGAGAGGGTCTGCGTGAGTGTGTAGTATGTAAGAGTGTGCATGTATGTGTGCTTGTGTGTGTGAGAGAGAGATTGTATAGTGTAGTGGGGTCACCCGTAGTTTTACATGAACCCAAGGTATCGGACGAGGCCATCCTCATGAGTACCCAACTTGGCTATCAGCTTGTGCTCGGTCACTTTGCATTGTTGCCTATCGTGACGTCGACCTTGGAAGATGGTCACCCAAAGATTAGAAGGTGAATATCCCTGACTGTTGAAGTGTTCCCCGACTGGGAAGGAACATCCCTATCTGGAGATTGTTGCATGGTGTCCATTCATCCATTGTCGTAGCATCGGCTTGGTCTCACCAATGTACCATACCTCCGGGCATCCTTGCCTGCAGCATATGAGATAGACAATGATGGCCAAGTCACATGAGTACCGAGGAGAAAGTGAGGACTGCAGATGGTGGAGACCAGAGTTGAAAACTGTGGTGCTGGAAAAACACAGCAGGCCAGGCAGCATCCAAGGAGCAGGAGAATCGATGTTTCGGGCATAAGCCCTTCTTCAGGAATGAGGTTGGTGTGCCAAGCGGGCTGAGATAAAAGGTAGGGGGTAGGGAATTTGGGGGAGGGGCACTGGGAATACGATACGTGGAAGGAGGTGAGGGTGAGGGTGATAGGCCGGAGAGGGGGTGGGCGCGGAGAGGTCGGGAAGAAGATTGCAGGTTAAGAGGGCAGTGCTGAATCCGGGGGTTGGGACTGAGATAAGGTGAAGGTAGAGGAAATGAGGAATCTGGAGAAATCTACATTCAGTGGGAAACTACAAATGGCTCCTACCAATTATTAGTTTTTCACTGATACTTCTTATTTTCCAAATTGATTCCCTGAACCAAGATAATTTCTTCCTATTTACTGATCATATCCTCCATTAACAGAGCTACCTCACCTCATTTTTGCTACTTGCTGTGCTTCTGATAAAGATAACATTCCATTAACCTTCTTAATTACTTGTTGTGATTCAAGCGCAAGAACACCTAAATCCCAGTACGTTTGAAATCAGCAATCATTCTCTTTTAAGTAACGCTCATTTATTCTTCCTGCCAGTGTGAGCAACTTCACATTTTCCCATATTATACTCCTGTCACATTTTGGCCCATGTACTCAACCTATTTATAACTATCTGCAACTTCCTTTTGTCCTCCTTAGAATAGACTTTCATATCAATCTTTGTTTGATCTGCAAATTTAGCTACCATGTCTTCACTGTTCTTACAGGAGGCAGGGTGGGAGGAGGTGTAATCTAGGTAGCTGTGGGAGTCAGTCGGTTTGTAGTAAATGTGTGTGTTGAGTCGGTCGCCTGAGATAGAAATGGAAAGGTCTAGGACGGGAGGGAGGAGTCTGAGACAGTCCAGGTAAATTTGAGGTCGGGGTGGAAGGTGTTAGTAAAGTGGATGAACTGTTCAACCTCCTCATGGGAGCACAAGGTAGCGCCAATACAATCATGGATGTAGAGGAAGGAAAGGTGAGGGGTGGTGCCAGTGTAGCTGCGGAAGATGGACTGTTCCACATATCCGACGAAGCTGGCCCCCCACCAACCCGACCTCCACTCCCGGCACCTTTCCCTGCAACCGCAAGAAGTGCAAAACTTGCGGGTGCCCATGACTACTCCTTTGGTTTGAAGGAAGTGGGAGGATTGGAAGGAGAAGTTGTTCAGAATGAGGACCAGTTCAGTCAGTCAAAGGAGGGTGTCAGTGGAAGGTTACTGGTTGGGTCGGCGGGAGAGGAAGAAGCGGAGGGCTTGGAGGCCTTCGTGATGGGGGATGGAAGTGTATAGGGACTGGATGTCCATCATGAAGATTAGGCATTGGGGCCAGGGAAGCGAAAATCATGGAGGAGGTGGAGGGCGTGAGTGGTGTCCCGAACATAGGTGGGGAGTTGTTGGACTAAGGGGGACAGGACAGTGTCGAGATGAGTTCGGTAGGGCAGGAGCAGGCTGAGGCAATGGGTCGGCCGGGGCAGTCAGGTTTGTGGATTTTGGGCGGTGCGGGATTGTGGGATTATGAGGTTGGAGGTGGTGGATGGGAGATCTCCTGAGGTGATGAGGTTATGGATGGTCTGGGAGATGATGGTTTGGTAGTGGGAGGTGGGGTCATGGTCAAGGGGGCAATAGGAGGAGGTGTCCGCGAGCTGGTGTTTAGCCTCAGCGGTGTAAAGGTCGGTGCGCCAAACTACCACTGCGCCTCCCTTGCCTGCCGGTTTGATAGTGAGGTTGGGGTTGGAGCGGAGGGAGTGGAGGGCTGCGCGTTGTGAGGGTGAGAGGTTGGAGTGGGTGAGAGGGGTGGACAGGTTGAGGCGGTCAATGTAGCGGAGGCAGTTGGCTATGAAGAGATTGAGGGCGGGTAAGAGGTCAGCACGGGGTGTCCAGGTGGATGGGGTGTGTTGGAGGCGGGAGAAGGGGTCGTCAGAGGGTGGGCGGGAATCCTGGTTGGAGAAGTAGGCACGGAGGCAAAGGCGGCGGAAGAATTGTTTGACGTCTCGCCGCATGTTGAACTTTTTAATTGAGGTGAAGGTGGCGGACGAAATGCTTGATGTCTAGCCACGTGTCGAACTCATTGATCTGGGAGCATAGGGGGATGAAGGTGAGGCCTCTGTTGAGGACTGATCATTCATCCTCAGAAAGGGGGAGGTCTGGAGGGATGGTGAAAATACGGTAGGACTGGGAGCTAGGACTAACATGGGGGCGGAGATCGACTTGGGGGCGGAGATCAACGGGAGAGTCGTAGCGTGCGGTGTGGTCCTTAAACAGGTGAGTGACGTCACTGGGGGCGGAAGTAGCTGCGGCGACGGAAGCTATGGTCGGTGGTGGCTGTTGTCCGTGCAGCGGCGGGGGCAGAAGTGACATCACCATTCGCTGCGGCGGTGGTGGCTGCAGCGGCCACGTGGGCAATGGCGCACCTCATATACGGTGGGTGGTGTTCCCACGGGTAATGGTGGTATCCGTGTCGAAACTCTGACACGTCTTGCAGTGGTTACCATGACAGAATTGTACGGTGTTGTGGTCGATCCTGTCCTAAAGGCTGGGCAGTTTGCTGTGAACATACACTCTTACATACTCACACACTCATGCAGACCCTCTCTCATATACACACACATACATCCCCCATACTCACACCAACACACACACCCTTTCACAGGCTTACACTTCGTCACACGCATACACGCACTCTAACAAGCTTTCATGCACTCTCTCACGAGCACTCACTCACATGGACACGCTCACATGTACACATTCTTTCTCACTCACTCTCATGCATGCGCACACACATATCGGTCTATGGGGTTAATTTGTGTTTGCAGAATTATATTTGCTTATACATTCCATTTTGCTCAAAAATGCACAATCTGCAGGCTGTCAATGCAGGTAATCAATACAGGTAATCAATACATGTAATACTTTATAAATTCCACTTTGTGGATTTCCACCAATCTGACTCAAGGTTGGAATACAGATAGACTGTAACCTTACACCTTTAATGCACTGTCTGAGCTGAGATGTCATCTTTTGATATAAAACCCTAAGTTATCTCGAGCAGGTGACTTAAAAGAAGTTTTGTGATTTGCATATTAATGAACCGAAACCTGCAACCCATCCTAAAAGATGAAAGACTTAACAACAATCCAAGTCTGTTCAATATATCATTTCAGTTGCATGACTCTGCAATCTTTTGCAATAAATTCTGTGCTTTATGCTCCGAATCCACACAACCACCTGATGAAGGAACTCTGAAATCTAGTGCTTCCAAATAAGCCTGTTGAACTACAACCTGGTGTTGTGTGATTTTAAACTTTGTCCACCCCAGTCCAACACCGGCTCTTCCACATCATTAAAAAGATACAAGATTCTGCTTTCACGAACAGAGTTCCAGACACTAGAACACTGTGAGAGGAAAACATTCATTTCACCTCTGTTTTAAATGGGTGATCTCTGATTCTTAAATGGTTCTAGATTCTCCTGTAAGAGGTAACAGCTACTCTACCAAGAGCCCTCCTTTCTGTTATCATGTAGCCTTGTAGTCCTTTTGTGGATCAGCAAAATGAAATTCCACAGATCAGAGAAATGCCAGAGCTTTTGCCATAGAGTGTTTAAGTCCACATAATTTGGAGATGCCGGTGTTGGACTGGGGCATACAAAGTTAAAAATCACACAGCACCAGGTTATAGTCCAATAGGTTTAATTGGAAGCACACTAGCTTTCGGAGCACCACTCCTTCATCAGGTGGTACCTGCTGAAGGAGCGGCGCTCCGAGAGCTAGTGTGCTTCCAATTAAACCTGTTGGACTATAACCTAGTGTTGTGTGATTTTTAACTAAGTCCACATAGTCATTATGTATAAGATTCCCTCCCACTGACCACTTAAATTCCAATGGAGTTAACACAAGATGTCCTGGGTCTGAGCATTAACATCATTGCATTGATCCCATTTATCATCAATAGGTGGCGATATTTATCTGTCCTTTTATGAATTTACAACAAATACATGGGATCATTTTGTAACTTTGCAAGGCCAAAGGGCCCACAAAAAGCACATATCAAAATATCTAGGGGCACTGTCCCCAGGTTTTTAAGTTGAGAACTAAGAAATTATGTCCATTACTTGGTAGATTTCACCTTGGACTGTCTGTAATTGGTTTTGCATCCCGATCTTCAGACGAAATATTCAAGATAAAGAGTATAGTACCTCAAGAAAACAATGTAAACAATCTAGTAAAGATACAGGACACACACAGGAGCTCTGACAGCATTTACCAAGGTCACAACTCAGGGGTTTTGAATTTAGAACAATTACTACATTCTGTTCAACCAGGCTTTTCCCAACATTTTCTGTATGATATTGGAGGGGTTTTGGGGCTTCTGTATCTCCCAAGTGGTGATGCAATATGCCCAATGGATTCCATGTGGTAAATTCACATGAGACTTTTGGATAAAGAGTTAACTTCTCATGCTGAATCTGTTCCTGTGATATTGTTTGGCCATATTGGTGAAGATAGCTCTGTAACCTCCTGAAACAGGATCTCTTCTCAAACACATATAAAGGATGAATACCTATTATATACTTTCTCCCAGTTCCCAGGTCAACATTAATTATCCATCCAGTCATGGGAAGTAATTACATGCTCATCAATTATACTGCTATTTGTGCTTCAAATTTGTTGTTTCTGCATTTCTTTCAAAGAGGTGAAGTTGTTGTACTGTTCAACGATGCATCATTCTCTTGCTTGATACATTTATTAGCAATAAATTTGATGACAAAGCAAAATACCCCTTTTACTAACCGAGAAGTGGCTGTGCTTGTAGGAGGTAGAGGCATAGTGCTAACGTCACTGGCCCAGTCATCCAGACACCTAAGCTAATGTTCCGTGGCAGATGGTGAAATTAGAATCCAATAAAAATCTGGAATTCAAAGCTAGTTTAATGATGTCCATTGGCTGAATCTTAGGGTTTTGGTTAAGTGCAAGTTGCGTAGAGATTTTTGGAAGATTTTTCACTGTGAAACCCAGCACGTTTTCTCAACATATTTTAACAAACTCATCTCATTGACCACCTCCCCAACAACTCCCATACTTCCCCACCTCCCACCACTGACCCCCCATCCCCCAACTACCCCCTCCCTTGCACAAGGTCAGAAGTGGAGATGTTCACCAATGATCACATAATGTTCAGCACCATGTACTGAAGCAGGAGATGTCCAAATGCAATAAGACCTGGACAATATCTAGACCTGGGCTGAAAAGTGACAAGTAGCATTTGTGGCATATACATGCCAGGCAATAACTATAACAGGCAATCTACCCATCACCCCTTGACATCCAATGACATTACCATCACTGAATTTCCCACTATCACGTCCTGGGGGTTAAAATTGACTGGAAACTTAGCTCACAACATGTGATGCTCTAATTTCAGAGATCTCTACCTTATTTTCTTGTCTTAAGCTGGTCTATCGGTGAGCCAGCTAGTCGGTCTGTTAACTGCAAATGTCAAATGATAGCAACCTAAGTAAGTTTACAACCCAAGCTTCAAATGTAAGTCTGAGATATCATATTTTAATATCTATGGAATACATGGGTTAATATGTAGAAAACTACAAATAGGTGCTCAATTCTCTGCTGAAAGGTATAATAAGGCTAGTGGTGAGATCTAGATTGTTGCATCAGTGCTTGGATCCACCTTTACTGTTATTTTCTTCATATATTTTCAGAAGGACAATGTCCTATCTAGAATCACTCCCAAAATATATAAGATCCAGCTCATATTTTAGTCTCAAGCATCCAACTCAATTTTGGCACTGACAACATGGAAATGGAAGACATTACTCAAGACTTTTGAGGGAATCAATGTGGCATGACATGCTGCAGGAGCCCATCAACTTTATAAAGCCTTTGTTAAGAATCTTCTAACAGAATGTCATTCAGTTGTAGCCTCCATGTAGCAGATGGCATAGATCTGCAGTTGCCTCCCTGTGTATAAGTCATGAACTCGTTATGAAGCAGACAAGGGGGCAACAATTTTGTGGGTTCATAATTTCCTACTCTTCATTCCTGCTGGACACCATTCAATGCAGCCACTCGTTTGTTACTATGAGTAGAAACATTGGAAATCATTGATGCAAAAATGGCAGGATAATGACATTTTTCCTTTCTGGTTGTACTTTATATTCAGAAAGCAGCTTTTACCATTTAGGAAAAGGCTTCTATTTATATAACAGCTTTCACAACTCAGGCTGTTCCAAAGCACTTCACAATAAATGAATTATGCTGACAGCTATTTATCATACAAACCAGGGCAGGATTTATATAGTTAATGGTAGATGCCTGGGGAATGTGGCCTAGCAAAGAGACCTAAAGGTGCAGGTGCACATTTCCTTGAAAGTAGACTGGGTGGTGAAGAAGGCATTTGGTACGCTTGCCTTCATTGGTCAGAACACTGAGCATAGAAATTAGGACATCATGTTGTGACTGTACAGGACATTGACGAGGCCACTTTTAGTATATTGCATAGAATTCTGGTCGCCCTTCTACAGGATGAACGTTGTTAAACTTGAGACAGTGCAGAAAAGATAAGACCATAAGACCATAAAACATAGGAGCGGAAGTAAGGCCATTCGGCCCATCGAGTCCACTCCGCCATTCAATCATGGCTGATGGGCATTTCAACTCCACTTACCCGCATTCTCCCCATAGCCCTTAATTCCTTGTGACATCAAAAATTTATCAATTTCTGCCTTGAAGACATTTAGCGTCCCAGCCTCCACTGCACTTTGTGGCAATGAATTCCACAGGCCCACCACTCTCTGGCTGAAGAAATGTCTCCGCATTTCTGTTCTGAATTTACCCCCTCTAGTTCTAAGGCTGTGTCCATGGGTCCTCGTCTCCTTGCCTAACGGAAACAATTTCCTAGCGTCCACTCTTTCCAAGCCATGTATGCAAGATATACAAGGATGTTGCTAGGAATGGAGGTATTGAGTTATAGGAAGAGGCTGGAATGTCAGAGGCTGAGGGTGACCTCATAGAGATTTATAAAGTCATGAGGAACATGGATACGGTGAACAGCCAAAGTCTTTTTCCTAGGGTGGGGGTGTCCAAAACCAGAAGTTATAGGTTTGCGGTGAGAGGGGAAAGATTTATAAAGGACCTGAGGGGTAGCCTTTTCATGCATGTATGGAACGAGCTGCCAGAAGAGGTGGTACAGGTAGGTACAATTGGGTAGGTAAATAGGAAGGGTTTAGAGGGATATTGGCCAAGTGCTGGAAGATGGGGACCAGATTAGATTGAGAAGTCTTTTTGGCACGGACGAGTTGGACTGAAGTGTCTGTTTCTGTGCTGTATAACTCTATGTGATTTGTTTTTCTGGTTACAACTAAATCAATGTATTAACTCTTCAGGATTTCTGAAGACAGCTGTCTTTTACCATCGGACATGTATCAAAATGCTTTTTATGAAGTGAGTTTGAGGAATGCACCACAGTGGATGAGGTGAGAGATGCAGGAAAACTAAACAAGCTGCTCAGTTTTCTCACACAGCTTCTCTCACCCTGCAGTTGTGACTCTCAGACTGAAGTGAAAAGGCAGCTCTGTATCTAAATCTTGTTATGGTTGTCAAAGCAAACTTTCCCCAAGGCCAGTTTGAGATTGATGCCGAGGAAAGCAGAGGCATTTATCTATCATGTCACCCAGCTGGAACTTGGCAAGTTTTCTCAACCCTTGCACTGAGAGATGGATATAATCATGAAACCTGAGGTAAATAATTACTGTTTTAATGAGAATCAGTGTGTTTGTTAAGAAACTGAGAGAAGGCAATAATTTCAAATCAAGATTTTAAAAAATCAGACTCAACTAAAATATTAAAAAGAGAAATGGACAGAAGAGTACATGAATGTCCATGATGTCAACAACCAGGCATTTCAAATTAAGTCTACATTCTAAAAATATAAAGTCCAAGGTTTTAGTTAGAAATTTCCATCTCTTTTGATTCTCAGTTATCACAGCAGTTCTTTTTAAAGGTCCCAATTTACAGCATAGAGTCATAGAGATGTACAGCACGGAAACAGACTCTTCAGTCCAACTCGCCCATGTCGACTAGATATCCCAACCCAATCCAGTCCCACCTGCCAGTACCTGGCCTATATCCCTCCAAACCCTTCCTATTCTATACCCATCCAGCTGCATTTTAAAAGTTGCAATTGTACCAGCCTCCACCACTTCCTCTGGCAGCTCATTCCATACATGTACCACTCTCTGAGTGAAAACGTTACCCCTTAGGTCTCTTTTATATCTTTCCTCTCTCACCCTAAACCTATGCCCTCTAGTTCTGGACTCCCCACCACAGGGAAAAGACTGTCTATTTATCCTATCCATGCTCCTCATGATTTTATAAACCTCTATCAGGTCACCCCTCAGCCTCCTATGCTCCAGGGAAAACAGCCCTAGCCTACTCAACCTCTGTCTTTAGCTCAAATCCTCCAACCCTGGCAACATCCTTGTAAATCTTTTCTGAACCCTTTCAAGTTTCACAACATCTTTCTGATAGGAAGGAGACCAGAATTGCACGCAATATTTTAACAGTGGCCTAACCAATATCCTGTACAGCCGCAACATGACCTCCCAACTCCTATATTCAATACTCTGAACAATACAGGAAAGGATACCAAATGCCTTCTTCACTATCCTACCTACCTGCGACTCCATTTTCAAGGACCTATGAACCTGCACTCCAAGGTCTCTTTGTTCAGCAACACTCCCTATGACCTTACTATTGAGTGTATAAGTCCTGCTAAGATTTGCTTTCCAAAAATGCAGCACCTCGCATTTATCTAAATTAAACTCCATCTTCCACTTCTCAGCCCATTGGCCCATCTGATCAAGATCCCATTGTAATCTGAGGTAACCTTCTTCACTGTCCACTACACCTCAGCAAACTTACTAACTGTACCTCATATGCTCACATCCAAATCATTAATATAAATGATGAAAAGTAGTGGACCCAGCACCGATCCTTGTGGCACTCCACTGGTCACAGGCCTGCAGTCTGAAAAACAACCCTCCACTACCACCCTTTGTCTTCTACCTTTGATGGAAATGTGTTGCTGGAAAAGCGCAGCAGGTCAGGCAGCATCTAGGGAACAGGAGAATCGACGTTTCGGGCATTAGCCCTTCTTCAGCCCTTCTACCTTTGAGCCAGTTTCGTATCCAAATGGTGAGTTCTCCCTGTAT
The DNA here is from genome assembly GCF_004010195.1 of Chiloscyllium plagiosum. Taxonomy (NCBI): domain Eukaryota; kingdom Metazoa; phylum Chordata; class Chondrichthyes; order Orectolobiformes; family Hemiscylliidae; genus Chiloscyllium; species Chiloscyllium plagiosum. The sequence continues at coordinate 91,771,380 of NC_057715.1, forward strand.
TCCATGTGATCTAACCTTGCTAGCCAGTCTCCCATGGAAATATATGCCAGGAGCAGCAGCGGGTACATCTAAATTGGAGGTGTTAATCTAGCGAAGCTGTAACAAGACTATTTGCTTAAAAGAACAATGGAACCAGCATGCTATAGCTCAGGTTAAGTGGTCCTATAACCAGTGGGTCAGATCTACACTCTGCTGAGGTCCTTAGCATTATAGTCTTCAACCAATTCACTTCACTCCATATCAAGAAATGTTTGGAGGCACTGGATACAGCAAAGGCCACGGACCCTGACAACATTCTGGCAATAGTACTGAAGACGTGTGCTGCAAAACCTGTTGCTCCCCTATCCAAGATGTTCCAGTACAGCTGCAGGATTATTGGTGACCCAGTGAATTATATCCTTTTCAGTCTATTCTCAGTCATCAGCAAAGTGTTGAGTGATCATCAACAGTACTATCAAGCAACACCTGCTTCGCAATAATTTGCTGATTGATGCTCACTTAGGGTTCTAGTGGGATCTCTCAGCTGCTGCCCTCATTACAGCCTGGACAAATGGCTGAATTCCATATGTGTGGTGAGAGTGACCATACTTTATATCAAGGCTGCATTTGATGGAGTGTGGCATTGAAGCGTTCAAGCAAAACTAGAGTCAAAGGAACCACTTTTTACTAGTTAGAGTCACATTTGACACAAAGGAAGGTGGGTGTGATTCTTGGAGGCCAGTCATCTCAATTGTAGCGTATCTCTGCAGGAGTTCCTCAGGGTGTCCTCAACCCAAACATCATCATTAATGCACAATGCTTCCAACCATTCGCAACTCCTCAAATACTGAAGAAGTCTGTGTCTGAATGCAGAAAAACCTGGACAACCTACATGCTTGGATTGGTAAGGGTCAAGTAAAGTTAGGCAATGATCAGCTCCAACAAGAGGGAATTTAACAATCATCCTTTCACATTTAATATCCTTCTATCAACATCCTGGGGATTACCATTCACCAGGCAGTAAACTGAACCAGCTGTAGAAATATTCTGTATATGGATAGAAGCATCTCCCAATCCCATGACCTCTCCCACCTAGAAGGGCAAGAGTGGCAGATACATCGGAATATCACCTCTTACAAATTCTCCTTCAAGTTTCATATTATATTGGCTTAGAACTTGACAGTCACTGTCACTGGATCAATATCCTGGAACTCCTATCTTAACAGGGGTGTGGCTGTCTCTGCACCCCAAAGAGGCAGCTCACCACCAGCTTCTGCAGAATAATTAAGAATATGCAACAAATGCTGGTCCAGCCATTGACACTCATATCCCATGTATATATAAAAAAGAACATGTTATAGTCTAAAGCAATGGTTAGTGATGCTAGAGGCTCCAACTATGTTAGGTTAAGGATTAGGATCAGGCTGACCAGGAATTTCTTCCACTATTGCCACTTGTTGTTGGTGCTGGGTGGAAGGATTTGCATGTTGATGCCTAACATTAGTTGCTGCATTATGATTATACCTTTCTTGGTCATCTAGTTTTGGAATGAGATTCAACCCCAGAGCCTCTGACTTAGAGGCAGTATTATACCCATTGTGCTACACAACTGCATAAGTAGTCAACTAGTAAATCCTTATTCAATATATGGTCTCCATTTTTAAATAAATTTATGTATTATGCATGTTCTGATTTCCTCTTTCGGTACAAAAGTCAAAATAGTATTTCCTTTCAACTGCTATATTACTTCACCTTGGTGACATGTTACCGTGACCTCGGGCTAGAGTTGCAATCCAGGGTCAGGAACTCAGTGCTTGGATCATTTGCAGCTCTGAACATTGTGGTCGCATCAGCATCAGTGAGGCAATGATCACTTTAAATTCAGCCAGACCATGAGTTGAAGCTGGTGGCAGCCACTGTTTACAGGCAGAAATGTCTTCCAAAGGGTGACTCTCAAAGACAGACAGTAACCATTGCTGCACCTTGATGATCGGAGTAGCTGGGAGAGCAGAGGGCCATTGGACTCATGGTGCAAACAAATGCTGAACTATCCACTCATCGGGTACTCAGTCTGGCACTGCATGTGTCTTCAGTTTGACTTTTATCCCATGATGAGATTCTAAATTAGCAGCCACGATAAATTATGACTCCTGCTGTGTTCCTGGCAGCTATTCACTAAAGTGCCCCAGACTGTTCAGACTTTGCATCCTCATCTTTGAAAACTTTATTCTGTTCCTCTGCAACGCATTAACAAATGCTTCAACAAGTTTCACAGACAGTCCCCCACCATCCTTTGACTGAAATAATGTTTCCTGATCTCCACCTTGACCAGCCTTTTATCCTGAGACTGTGTCCCCACATTTTAGATCTCTCCCACAATCAGAAACAATCCCTCTGCATCCACCAGGTCAAGTCCTATCTTACGAGTTTCAAAGAGATCACCTCTCATCAAAAAATTTTGAAATACTCAAGGGGAAGCTGGTAGCTAGTGGCAAAATAGAGGGATATTTAAATTGGATAAGAAATAAACAGATTGCGATGGGGAAGTTGTCTTTAAGCACCTTCGTGCTGCCTGGATTATTTCTCTGCAAGACATTGTATGTAATGCACAGTATAAAAGCTTTATTTAACAGCCACCAGCCTGATCTAAAGGTGCCTGGAGGGCGAGAGCTGTCATTTCTTAGATGTGCAATGCATGGCTGATATACGTGAGCATGTCCAACATCCAAGTCAATAGAAAAATAAATGTTGCAGCTAGACCAGTATAACACCAGTTTGATACAATATCAAACAACAGCAGCCTATAAGTATTCCCTTCTTTTCAATGCAGTCAGATCCTATAAGAACTATTCAAGAAGCTAGAACATCAATGCCTGCCTTTTTCTAAGGATGCCATTGGATATATCTCCGCCAAAATCATCGTGGCAATTTGCCAACTTACTCCACTGCAGCACACTCTGCCCATCTAAATTTAAGTGACAACTTTCATAGCCCTGTATCCTTCCTGTATCCTTACCTGTGCAGCATTCACTGCCAAGGTATTGTCAGAACATGATTCATGCCCTCTATTGTAGTGCAGCAAAATGATTCCTGTGCCTATCACTGTCAGGTGGTAGAGGGCACAGATCCAAGAATAGTTGGATTCTGCAACATTCTGGGTGCTACAAAGACACTAAGTATGCAAAGTAGCTTCTAAAATCTGACAAAAGGAAGGATTTCCATTCCTGGGGTGTCATACTAACCATCAGTACAAGCCAGATCATCTTCGCATTCACTGCTACGCGAAGATTCAGAGTGTAGGTTATCCAGATATCTTCGCTGACTTGATCAAGCTACTGCTGCAGCAGCTCAGCCTTCTCATATCATGCTAGCTGACACCATTGCCAGTGCCTTTCAGCAGTCTGGACCTGGTCAAAAATCTTCATCTGTTTGAAGGTCCCAACTACTGAAAGGTCTATTTTCCAATTAAATGTAATGCTAGTAAGTAACAATCAAAGTAAATCTGTTTTTTATTGCTAGCTGGGAGATTGGACTCTCCTTTGTCTGAAGTCAAGTTTCACAAAAAAGTTGCCTCTGCGAATTTTCCGCCAACCCAACCCTTTTTCCTACTTTTCCTTTCCCACTTGTTCAGCTTTTTTTTAATGTCAGTTGCTCAAAGTGCTTTTTCTTGGTAAAAAGTTACTTTGTTAATACATTTCTGATTCTCCAACTGAGAATGTTATTGCCTGAAAGTGCATTATATTCTGTAGGTGTAAGATATTAGACAGTGTTATGATGGATTTATATTAAATGATTTTGTGGGTTTGAAGGATTGTGAAAACACCTGTGTTTCTTTTACAGAGGTCAATGAAAGGACATTAGAAATTAATTTAACAAGGCATTTTTAGAAACCATATTGTCTCAGATCAGTTTTGCTTTGGTTGGATAAACTCATTTCAGGGAAAGCGTCTGATAGTTTATACAATTGGGCATATGGCTGTTCTGATTGAACAATGTTCTGCAGACTTAGAAATGTTTTCAAATTTGTAGTTGAGGAAGCTTGCTCCAGACCGACATCTACCTGGAAATTCCATACCCTATCATTATTTTTTGCTTTCAAGAACTAAGACTTATTGGCCAAAAGCATTTTTTCTTTCTCCCAAAACTGACTTCTGCAGAGATTAATCTGTTCTTTCCTCTTTTCTTTATGTGAATGGGTGAAGTTTTGGGCGTATTTAGAGAAGTAAACATTGATATTTTTATGTTACAAGTGGTGTGTGCTAATGAATTCTGCATTCTTCATTGAATAAGTTTCCTTTTACAATAAATCAATATTTTTATGTTTATTAAATAAATCTGATTCACAGATCTTTTTATTTTAAGTCCAAAGGTAGAGAAAGCATATGATTAGCTATATAAGGAAAGAGAGCGGATAACTCTCGTCTTGTTCATAACAACAAATCTTATTTTGATAGCAATGATGTATCTATAATTAAAACAATAAACATTCAATTGCAGACTAGCTGGGAGAGATTAAAGCAATGTGAATTGAACTGATAAAAATCCAGGTTCTTAGATGTAACCTCTGATGTGGTTGAAAAGAAAATCATAATGAGGATTTTCAATAATCCCGGATGAATGTTGATGTTAATTATCCTCATAAAGAAATTCTGTTCATTCCATATAATGACAAGAGCCACCTATTTGTCTGGCCTAGTCCTAGATTCCATGATTTGTGGGCTGAGCAGTTCTGTAGAGCCTATATAACTGCAGCTTTAGTAATAATCTCCAAACCGCATTCATGTGGTCAGGCATATGTTAAAGTAGTTATTATCAGCTTAAGTATGGCCTTCCAGTTTGGAATTATTTAGTATTTCTATCACAAATGCTTATCTGAGTGAGAGTACAAGACCATTTCAAGAGTATCGGTTTTCAAATTAAAATATATGTTCTATTTTTGTTTTTAAGTAGTTGAGTTTTGAGTCTACTTCACAAAGACTAAATACCTGTCAATTTCACATATGTAATCGTCTTTGTAATACTTGTTCTAACTCATACTCCTTTGCTATGAAATTACAAAAGGAGACCATTTTGTTCATTGAAATACTTGATAGTTTAGGTTTAGGGTTCAATTTAGAGTTCTGGTTAGGGTTAGTGTTAGGTTAGAGTTTGGTGGTTCAGGTTAGGATTACTGTTAGGGCTAAATTTAAGGTTAAGGTTAAGATTAGGTTTACAGTTAGGGTTATGATGATCCAGTATTCTCAAACATCCTTCCAACCCCACTGCCATGCAATTTCTTTCCCTTCAAATAGCCACTCAATTCCCTTTTGAAGGTCACCTTTGAATTTGTTCCATTGTCTCTTCAGGCAATGTATTCCAGGTCATAACAATTCACCACACGAAAAAAAGTCTGTGACAACATCACATGACACATTAAGTCACAGAAGGGTCATTCACATAAGATTAACTTCTACAAAGTTGTGGAAGAGAGCCCTAGGAGTGCAGGAGGATTCGTTTGGGACCAGCACGATATAGAATAATTAGACAATCCCGACCCAGGAGTTTCCAGCACAATTATAAAGCATGCAGCAATGTTAATGCTAATTTTGTTTCAGCTCATTGTAACTTTATCAACTGAAGTTGTAATCTTAAAATCAAGCTATTTTCTCACAATCGCCGTTAACTCTGTGTATTACTATTTGCTTCTTGAAGTAACAAGAGAAAATCAGGAAGCTGGGTATAAAGATCGAGGCATTTGAAAATAAGGTGTCTCACAGTGTATTTCCTACCACAGTAAGTGTATTTATTCATTGCCTCTAATGTAGCACATGCTTAGGCACTTTACAGAGGTATTATCATTCAAACTTTGACGCCAAGTAACAGAGGAAATATTAGCACTGCTAAACAAAAGCTTGGTTGAACAGATTAATTGTTGGAAGTCTATTATCATAGGAAGAAGAATAGGTCATTCAGCTCTTCAATCCTGTTCCATTATATATTCTGATCAGAGTCAAACTATATCCTATATCAACCTATCAGCCTTGGTTCTATATCCTTTAATGCCATTTTCTCCAAAATGCATCAAAAACTCATTTTTGAAGACTGCGGTACCAATTATGATTACTACGTGTGAAGTCTGTGTGCTGAGAGAAATGCCTGGAAGAAGCAGTGTTTGACACAGTTCAATTTTCAGGTCACACCTTATTGCATGAGTTATGGAGCTGCCAACATGAAAGCATGTGAATTGGCAGACATGCAAACAGACTTGGCCAACAGAGGGCAGAGAATATCAGTAAAGGCCTGCAGCAGCTTAATATCAAGTGGATCAATTTAATTTTCTGGATGGATGACCAATTATTGGTCAAGAGGTCTTTGAATAATTGAGATTTTGGCATCATTTATATTTACCAAGCAAGCTGTAGGGTACCATATTGGCATCCTGAGGTAACTTGCCAGATTTAGACAAAAGCAGTTTCTGCCAGGAAAGTAAGTGCCAAGTACAGGAGGAAGAATGCAGAAGATGGCAGTAAGCCAGCCCATAATTTTGATTCCAACTCATCTGAGGCCCAAAATAAATTGACAACTCATCTTTGTTGGGCTTCATCCATTGTCTGTGGAATGGGTTGAAATCTACGTTTGGTGCTTCTTGCCATACAGTCAGCTCTGCTATAACACCCGTTTCTTTGGCCCAAATTGACTATAACATGATTGAAGAGTTTGGACCATTATTTGTAGAATGCAAACTTGCCTTACCTGTATTGGCTGTAATGCGATTCTGCCCCCATTAGTTTAAATGGTGCTGCTATTACGCGATAACGCAGGGTTGCATGGGAATAGAACTATCACGTTATATCAGAACCAACAGCAGCAATAAACCAGAGGGAATACTTCACTGCATTTCCTTTCCACTTTTACTAACTGATATTGTCCTCACCAGCAACGTGCCTTTTTTTCTGTGCTTGTGGCTTTTCCCGACATTGTATTCATTATGGAAAGCTGATGTTGTACATGGCAGAGAGTATGTCATGACTTGTTGTAGTCAGATGCATTCAGCAAAACCTTACCTCATGAGGGCACAACTGTACTCATTAGATAAATGGCAACAAAACAGAGAAGCAACACATTACCTTTCTGACTGGCTATCTATAATCAACTCATGTGATTGTGGTACCAGTAAACCATTAACTTCTCAGGGGCAACCAGGGATGGGCAATAAATGGTGGCCCAGCCAGAGATGCCCACAAGAATGAATTAAGAAAGCAATTCTCCATTCAGCATAGGTTCCAACATCTTATCTTCCTTCTTTTACTGACCATTGTAGCATCCTGTCAGCCCCAAATTAAGAAACATCAAAAGGGAAACGTTTGAATCCAAATGTTTAAATTGGTCATCCAACATTTCAAGTGAAATTCAACTTGCACATTCCTTTTCATTTATCTCTAGCTCTCCTATTTCTCATACACAATGTTATTCCAGTTGGGGGCAGGCTGCGGAATTTCAGTGAAGAGACTGGATGAGGCTTTCAAGGATGATCTTAACAGCTCTCAGCCTGGAAGGCCCATTTCAAGTTGCACAATTTCAACATGAATGGCAGCTAACTATTGGCTAAAGAATACCCAGTGTCATAATATGAGCAGATAGCAGTTAGTGTGAGAGTGAGTCCGCGGATGCTTTTCATTATTGTTTTTTGCCAGGAGGCACAGGGTTTAGATTGTGGTGATGGAAGGATTGGAAATTAGGAGCTAAGTGTTTACACAACCTGCACCTTGTAAATCAGAAAAGACTGTGTGACGAGGGAAAAAATATGATGTGAAAACATTATCAGGTGTGAGGTTTCTCACATTGGTTTTAGCTCCAACTTTGGCAAGCTTCAGTGTAGGCAGCAACCATCATCTCCATGGGAGAGAGCCTTTGCTTGCCCCTTGCCACTTATGTGCTGTTGTCTCTGTTTATGTGCCACCTGATCCTACGCAAGGAAAGGGAAGTGGTGACATTTTAATTCACTTAATAATAGTCTGGAAAATAAAGCTAGTCTCGGAATGGTCACCAATGATGTCATTCTGAGACCATGACATCATCAATCGCCATAAAATCCCATTTAGTTCATGGATGTTTTTTGGAGAAAAAGATATCAGCCATCCTTAACTGGTCTGGCCTGCATGTGACTCCAGACCCTCAGCAATACAGTTGACTCTTAACTACGCTCTGAAACGATGATTCCTGATCGAGAGTTTATGCCCGAAACATTGATTCTCCTGGTCCTCGGATGCTGCCTGACCCACTGTGCTTTTCCAGTACCATACTTTTCAACTCTGAAATGAGTTAGCAAACCAATCAGTCCCGGGGCACTAAAGGTTTTATCAGTAGTATCCAAAATGCATAAAAGAATTTTTAAAATGAGTAAAAAATGAACAAACGAACTCTCGGATTTGTCTGGTCATTGCCTCCTTTCATTTGTCGGATATTGCTATGCACAATATTTGCTGCTGAGCTTCCTACATTACAACAGGGGCTGCAACTCAAAATATTAGTTGACTAAAACGCTTCAGCTCTTCCTGAGGTTGTGAATGCCTTTCCTTTAACTCTCTACCTACAACGTCACAGCAAAATAATTAGTATTCACAACTTGGTCGGCAAAGACTTTCAAATCTTTCATTCTATTCCATTTTATTGAATTTCGCACCCTTAGCCATTCATCACTCCTTACATTGATTTGCAAATGAAAGCACCAAATCATGGAAAATATACTTACAGCATCAACACAAGAATTTGCAATGATTGTTAAAATAATGGATGTCATGTTCAGGAATTTTTGTTTGCTGAAGGAACAATATTGTAGATGAGTTTGAGAAACCTCCATCAATTTGTAGAGCAGTATATGCAGGTTTTGAAAGAATAATCTCTCAGGGCCTTTCTGCATGAATAAACCGCTTGGAATGGCATGAGTGTTCTCAAGGATCTAAATTATCAGTAACCCATGAAAAAAAAATCAATTCTCATGTCTTTTGTGCACAGTGTATTCAGTTTATTGCCAGAATTCAGTTTATATAATTTAATTGGAAATAATTTAGTGAGTCCTGATCTTTCATCAAAATCTCATGGGTGAATGGTGTCACTGAATAATTTAATCACTTATGAAACTAAAATTTCTTTGTGTCTTGACATGTTTTGAAATCTTGCTAATGTTTATCAAATCAATTATAGTATTTTAAAATTTCAATGTGGAGTTTGTTACCACAACTCGATATCTTGAGGTCGCAAAGAAACACAACGCACGCTAATTGTTATTGATGACATAAATGTTTAATACTCTTCAGCTCCTATTCCAAGTATTTGCTGTGTTTAACTTTTTCAGAAGGGGATTTTGTGCGATTATTGCATTACAGTAATGAGTATTTCAGTGTAACACTGCTTACAATTCACTCAGCTGTAAGACTAATTCTGTCATGGGTACTTGGTTAAAGCCACACACAGAGGTGCCAAAACTGTTGTACTTTATCTCTTGAAATAACTTGCAAATAACCCTCCAAGATCTGAAATAAATAATTTTTATTTAATACATGGTATTTCATCACATATCTCAAAATGATTCAGCACTTTGCATAATTATATCGCCCTCAATTTGATGATGTGTCTGCCCAAGGATATGCATTTCTGCCATAGGTTTTCATGTGAATGAACAGGCCAATCCCCAACCTGCAGATCTTCAGGCACATGGAGCTGGATATCCCACGAGGACGTGAGGCTGAGAGGACAGCATTTGCTAAAACCATGAGGAGCATGGATAGAGTAAATAGACAAGGTCTTTTCGCTGAAGTGAGGGAGTCCAGAACTAGAGGGCATAGGTTTAGGCTGAGAGGGGAAAAATTTAAAAGGACCTAAGGGCAACTTTTTCACACAAAGGGTGGTGCACGTATGGAATGAGCTGCCGGAGTAAGTAGTGCTACTGGTACAGTTACAACATTTAAATGGCATCTGGATGAGTATGTGATTAGGAAGGGTTTAAATGATTATGGGCCAAGTGCTGGCAAATGAGACTTGATTAATTTAGGATATCTGATCATCATGTACAAATCGGACCAAAGGGTCTATTTTCATGTTGTACATCTCTATGACTCCATGACTCTACTACTGTTCTCCCTCAGCATTAAGGTGGATGGAGCCAAAATTTGATACAACCTGATGGACAAATTCTCATTGTTTTGAATGGTTGGTAGCAAGGTCCTTCCAGTCATTCATGTCAATGATGCCATGCTTCAGGGATCGCTTCAGACTGTCTTTGAAACAGTTTCTGTGCCCTCCCCTGGAATGCTGACCATTTGAGTGTTGCGAAAATGGGGATTGGCAAGTTGGTCATCCAGACACAATCCATCACAATTGATTTTGCATGAGCTTTGCCTGTATGCTTGTAGAGCTGACTTCAAGAAGGACATTAGTATTTTTTGATAGCACTTCCATTGAACATGAAGAATGTAGTGAGGAATTGTTGATGGAATTTCACTAGTGCTCTTCTGTGCCAATGATACATAAAACAGATTGGGCCAATGACAGTATCCAGAGGAAGTTCTGCAAATATGTCCTGGAGCTGAGATTACTGAACTCCAACAACCACAGTTAACTTTCTTTGAGCCAGGTATGACTCCAATCACTGAAGACCTTTCCTCCCAATTCCAGTTGACTTTAGTTTTGCTAAGTCTCTTTCAAGTCACCCTTGGCCAAATTGACTATGATCATGGCTAATCTTGAGCTTCAATTCTATTTTTCCACTCCGCGTATTCCAAGATTTCTTTAAAGACTCAAAATCTATCTATTGCAGCTTTAATACATTTAACAATGGAGCATTCACAACCCTGTGGGGTAGAGCATTCCAAAGATTTATAACCCTTTGAATGAAGAAAAAACTAGAGAACACCTTCAATTTCTTCAAGTTCATTGTGGAATCTTTTAAATCAATGTGAACTAGTACTCATGCCCTTTCTTTCCTATCTCATCCACTACTCCCTCAACACTAAAATGTCACCATTCATGAATTCCAGTCTGTACAAGAACTAACGATGGGAAGCTTTCAGAGGCAACCAACTTGATCAAATTACAAAGCAACAAAAGGCTATTTCTTTGCAATTTGCACATCAAAGCAAAAATGCACTGTTAACAATGACTTATTTTAACTTCTGTGGTGTCCCTTAATTAGACTTTGATTATTCTCCCAGGTTTCATATTAGAAGGGCTGATAACCCATTCAATAAAAAAGCATCCACAGAATGGATATTTTGTCCAAGAGCAATGAGTTATCGCTGAAGAAATGGAAGAATCAGATCACGTTAGTTAGTGGAGTTTACACACTATGCATTTTACTTGTGGATGGCGAAAGATAAAATAAAAATATTCTGTGTATTCTTTGCACAATTGGCAACTGTAAAATGTCATCCTTATTTCATTTCCAAAGAAAGCTTTTGGACCTTGTTTGGTCGGAACCAAAATATTGAAATCAACTAAAATTCTTTAGTTAATTACTGCATGTGATCAATTGTATCTTGCAATATGTAGTAATATTGTCATATAAACTTGTGGCCAAACTGAAAGGCTGAAATAAATTGCATTTTTATTAGTATATCGCTTCTTAAGCTGATGCAATATGATCAGGAAAATATAAGAGAATCTTTTCATTAAAGTATGTCAGTTTAATTATATACAATAAAATATATTGCATTCAGCCATCGTTATTTTTATGCTTTTTGATACAATAAAAGAGCGCCACATATCTAACAGGAGATTCTGATCAGGGGCTCCTTCAGTTCAATTCTCACAGGTTGCATATAGTGCTGAATTGTAGTGGGAAGGTGAACCCTTTCCCAGCACAGGAGCATGTGAGCAGGAGAGTAAGATGCCAGGTCAGTAAGTTGTCAGGTGAGTAGGATGCCAAATGGGCAGGTGCCAGGTAAGTAGGGTGCTAAGTAAATAGTTTGCCAGGTGACTAGGGTCCAAATAAGTAGCAGATGGAAAGCCAAGGGGCAGGATGCCAAACAGGTAGGGTATCCTGGTATTAGGTGAAAGGGGCCAGACCAGAGAGAGTGGGAAATATCAGGTCCTCTAGGAGGGGGTGGGGTGGAGGAGAGGGGGAATGATGGGTCTTGGGACTGGGTGATGGGGATGTTGTGACCCAGAGCAGTTTGACCCAGTGGCAATTCAGTTGTATGGTAGCAGGGGAAGGGGGTGATCTCATCCCGGGTGGGATAAGGAGTTTTCTGGCATGGCATTGGGAAGGGTTTTATCAGTTGTAGGGGTGGATGGTCAGGAGCAGAGCGAGATAAGGAGGTTCTGATCCATCAACGGGGCATGTGGTATTCGGGTGCCCTTGGTGAATGAGTTGACGTTGTCAGATCCTGCAGTAAGGAGGTGTGTTTGCGATGTCACATCTGACAGTGGGCAGGTGTTGTTGGATTGTCAAGGTTAGAAAACTGGTTTGGGTTGGGGGAGAACAGGTCAGGTCCCAGCAGGGACAGGGAGTTGTTGTGTACCGGGCTTAGATGGGATGTGTCAGGTCTGAGAATGGGATGTGTTGGATCCTGGAGGTAGAGAGAACTGTGCTGAAAAATGTGTTGCTGGAAAAGCGCAGCAGGTCAGGCAGCATCTAAGGAGCAGGAGAATCGACGTTTCTGGCATAAGCCCTTCTGCCTGACCTGCTGCGCTTTTCCAGCAACACATTTTTCAGCTCTGATCTCCATCATCTGCAGTCCTCACTTTCTTCTAGTAGCGAAAATGGCTTTGAGTTTTGGTAGGGGTGCGTGTATGATCTCTGGGCAGATGGGGGTGTCAAGTCAGGATCTAGTGGGTGTAAGAGGTCTTCAGGAGTTGTAGTAGTTAAAGGTGCGTCAGAGGTAAGTTGGGGATCGGTTGAGTAGTTACTCCAGAGCTAGACTATGTATTCAATAGTCTAACTTTTTCTGAGTAATTATTTATGGGACCCACTGACTTCTCCAATTTAAATGGAAATTTTTGGAGGGTTCCAGGCATTGGGGTTTGCCTACTGGAATTTTCAATTTCCCAACAATTCCTTCAGTGTCTGCTATGATGTTGATTCTGCAAGGTCCCATGTGCAACTCCCATTGGTGTAATGACTGCCGGGCCATTGGAAAATTGGGGCAATTCTTTTAAAGAAAATAATATAGTATAGAATTGTCACAGCATAGGAGGCCTATCGACCCATCGAGTCTGGGCAGGGCTGTTGAGCTAGTCCCACTCCTCACCTCTTTCCTTTGAACTTCACCCGTCAGGTGTTTATTGACTTCCCTTTGAAAAGTGATGATTGAAGCTGTCTTCACCACAATCTCAGGCATTGCCAGCCTAATCCTAATATAGGTCATTGTATTCAAAAAATGTTAACTTTTGACTTCTTCACCAGTCACATGGAATTTCTGTCTTTAGTGACATCCACTACTTTTCCAACATCTAGTACTCTCAAAACATTTAAGAAGCATCTGATGATGATTTAAAATGCCAGGGTATAGTAGGCTATGGACCAAGTACAGGTAAATGGGATTAGTGTTGTTTGATGTTTGTTGGTCATCATAGACGCAGTGGGCCAAAGGACCTGCTTCTATACTGTATGATTCTATGACTCCAATTGAAGTCCATTTATACTGTAGATATTTTCCTAACCAATTTGTTCAGAGATGTTATCATGAACCTCGAGAGTAAGGGGGTCTTGAAAACAGGCCTTCTGACTCAGAGATAAGGACACACTCCTCAGTCATCCCCAACCCCAAGATGTTCTGAGGGTCTCTTATTCTTTGAAGAGAGGCCCAACAGTTTCCATGAAGCATTATTTGCCTCTGTTTGGAGGAATTACATCTCATATGAAACAACTTCATCTTAAATTCCACTCATTTCCTCCAAATAAAAAAGGTGTTCCTATGGACACTATATGAGCCCAAGTTTTGTTTATCATTTTACGTAATATGTGAAATATTCCCTGTTTTAGTCCCACTCGGACCCCTTCCCACTCCTTTTCCCAGAGCTTTTTCCCAGATGACCTTATTGTTCCTATTTCTTATTCTCACCTGAACTAAAAGATTTCATTAATCTTGATTCCAGCTTCCATCTTTCCCTCACCTTCACATGCTCCACCTCCAACTCGACCCTTCCTTATCTGTACTTCTCTGACTCCATTTCTGGTGAGAGATTATCAACAAACATTCATTGTGAACTCACTACCTTTATTGCTGCCTTGACTAAATGTCACCACACCTTACTTCCTGGAAAAACTCCATTCATTCTCCCAGTTTCTCTGTCACCACTGCATTTACTCTGCTGAAGCAACTTTTCATACCAATGCTTCCAATATGTTTTTTTCTTTCACCCCCTTCCTAATTGACAAACCCTTCAACAGTACCCATTCCCCTTCCTGTCCTTTATCTCTGATCCTTTCACTTCTCTAATGATAATGTTACCTTGCCCTCAACTTCCATCACACCAGGCTTCATATCAATGAATCATTGTCTGTTATTTTCTTCACAGCCATTGAGATGCTACATCAAATAAATCTTTCCCTCCCTTTTCCAGTCAGCACTGTGAAGGGACCATTCCCTCTACAACATTCTGGTGCACTTTACAATCAAACCCCTCGATATTCCATCTCCCTCCCATGACATTTTTCCATGCAAGTACTTTTACATCTTCAATCTTCATGTTCAAAAGCCAACAACACTTCTTTCATGTAAACTAGCAACTTGTAAACATTTCATTTTACCTACTCACTTTAATAATGGAGCTTCCTCTACATGGATGAGACCAAGTGAAAACTGGGTGACTGCTTTGTGGAACCCCTTCATTCAGTATACCAGCGTATGCCTGGCCGGGAGGTCTCTGGTCATTTTTTTTTAATAGATATTTTTATTGAAAAAGAAGGTTTTTTACAAAATTACAAAAATAATACAAACTAGTATATTTCACTTTACAATATAATAACGATGTCAATATGAAATTTTAAAAAAACTAACTACTAATCTATTCTACAATCAACCAAAACGTAAAATAGGGTATCATACATTACTAATAATAAACAAATAGGTAAATAAATAACTGAATACATACTCAAAATAGATTTACATCAAGTCATAACGAAACCAGTATTTATACAGGATTTCTTCTCCCAGGGGTCCCCGAACCAGCCAGAACCATTACCACGGCTAAACAAAGGCCCTGGACAATATGGCCGAAATATCTGTGTCAATATAATTCAAAAAGGGCTGCCATGTTCTATAAAATAATTCTGTTTTTTGGTGTACCATATTCATAGGGAAGTCAAGGGGGATATATTCCATAACTAACCTGTAACAGTTTGAAAGTCCTGGGGGATCTTTGGATACCCAATTCACTAAAATACTTTTCCTCGCACAAAAGGAAAGGATAGTGAATAATTTCCTCCCATATACATCCAAACAGGGGAGATCCGGGGAGCCCAAGAGTAGGGACACTGGATCCAATCCAATCTCCAGACCCAAAATCTTTGTCAAGGCATTCGCTACTCTATCCTATTACCTACAGATCTTATGGCATGTCCACAGATAATGCGTAAGAGTACCAACTTCGATTTTGCATTTAGGACACATTGGGGATGCTCCTGCCTTGAGCCCTGTGATGTATCTTCAATTGAGTAGCCTAAGTTCTGTTACAGATGGAGACCTTCCTGGCATTTTCCCAGACGTCCTTCCACATTTTTAAGGAGATTTCCAACCCTAATTCTTGGTTCCAGGTTTTATATAACCATTCCATGTCCTTCGATACCTTATTGCATTGTAGGTGGTAGAGAGTACAGACTGAGGGCGGACCCATCGGCCAAAGCACTCTCCTTTCCCTATCCGATTTATAAGGATTGATTATCAGTGTGGTCTTCTTTTGTATAAAGTCTCGTATTTGAAAATACCGAAAGAGGTCCCTGCTGGTTAGCCAAAACTTCTGGCGTAGTTGCTCAAAGGACATCATGATCTCCCCATCGAACATATCTCCTAAACAGGAGATACCTCTGGACTCCCAGATTTTGAATATAGCATCGGTCAGCCCTGGCTGGAATCCTAATGTTCCCACTATAGGGGTATAAGGGGAGGTTTTTTGCAGGTTACCCTCATCTTGTCGCATAATCCTCCAGGCTTTGATTGCATTTAATACAATAAGGTTTTTACAATAATCCGTAATAACTCTCATCTTGTCCATAAATAGTAAATTGATGAGGGGACAATATCTAAGCGGATTGACTGTGGGTCACAAGAGACCGATTCAGCTACATAAGATAATAAGGAACTCAATTGGTCCCTCCTGAAATCTAGAAAGTCCAGCCCTCCCCTTGCTTGTGGAAGCTGCAGCTTTTCAAATTTGATAAGTGGCCATTTATGACTCCAAGTAAAGGTGCCGAGCCAGCCGTAAAGCTTACACAACACCTGTCTCAGCAACATCAAGGGGAGCACTCTCATAGGGTATAAAAGACGAGGTAAGATATTCATCTTAACTAAGGCCACTCTGCCTAACCAAGATATAGGGAGACCTTCCCAGCATTGAAGGTTCTGTCTTATTTTCTCTAATAAGTGTGTACAATTGGCTTTATATAGCTGACCAAATGCCGGAGTGATGAAAATACCTAAGTACAGAAAACCTTCTAGTGACCACCAAAAGGGAAAACAGGATCCGTCCAGAAAATCGGATATACTGGCAAGGCCTCCCACTGGCATGGCCTCCGATTTCATAAAATTGATTTTGTAACCTGAGAACATACCGAATAAATTGACCACTTGAATTAGGCGGGGCACAGATATCAAAGTATCACTTAAGAAAAGGAGGACATCATCCACACAGAGAGTAATTTTGTGCTTGCCCGATCCAACCTCTGGAGCAATTATGTTTGGATCAGTTCATATAGCTTCCGCCAGCAGCTCAATCACTAGCATAAATAATAGTGGTGAGAGAGGACATCCCTGACAACAGCCCCTGCCAATGCTAAAGCCATCCAAACTTAAGGTGTTGATGATCACCGCTGCTTTGGGATCATTATATAATACTGAGACCCATTTAGCAAAGCCCTCTCTAACGCCGAACGTTTAAAAAAATATGGCCATTCTACCTGATCAAATGCCTTCTCTGCATCACGGGAGACAACTAAACTTGGTATCACTCCCTGCTGGCAAGCTTGTACCATAGTTAAGACTCTTCTAATGTTATTAGTTGATCTGTGAGCCTTTATAAACTCTATCTGATCCTCTTTTATAATGAATGGTAAGACCCTCTCCAGTTTAATGCTAACATTTTTGAGAGAATTTTAACATCCACATTTAACAAGGGTCTATTTGAGGAGCAGTCATCTGCGGTCTTTCCCTTCTTAAGAATGAGAGAAATATTTGCTTCACTCAGCGAAGGCAGGAGGCAGCCCTGACTATATGAATAGTTATACATATTTATAAGTGGCCCGGCCAGTTCCCTATAAATTCTTTCTAAAATTCAGCTTGGAATCCATCTGGTCCAGACGCTTTGCCACTCTGAAGCTGCCTCACCATTTCCTGTACTTCCTGGGTTGTGAGGGGGACTTTCAAGATCGACACCTGCTCTGAGGTTAGACCCGGGAGGGCCAGATTTTTAAAGAAAGGCTCCATCTTCCTCGTTCTATCCTCACAGCACAATTCAAAATAGTACTTCCTAAAGGCTGCATTGATCTTTTTACGATTATAAGTCAGGGTACCAGTACTCTCTCTAATAGATGTAATGGCTTGGGGAGCCTTTTTCTTTCTGGCAAGGTACGCTAGTTACCTGCCAGGCTTATCACCATATTTGAATAGCCTCTGCTTCACGAATAATATCTCCCTCTTTGCTGTTTGAGTAAGTGTGGTATTCAAGGTTGACCTAAGGGCTTTGATCCGCTGTAGTTTAGTAATGGATGGCCTGTCAACATACGCTATCTCAGCTACCTTTAGGCGAGTCTCGAGCAGACACTGTTGCTCTCCCTTTTGTTTTTTCTGGGTCGCAGAATATGAGATGACCAGGCCTCATGTGTATGCCTTTGCAGTCTTCCACATCGTTGAGGGGTTACTGACCATGCCTGAGTTGATATCCCAGAAGGTTTTAAATTCTTGTGAAAAGTATTTTATGAACTTGTTATCCTTCAATAAACAAAGGTTCCATATGCTGATGTCAGGGACCTATCCCATCATCACTAGTCTTAACCTCCACATATACTGCAGCATGGTTAGAAATAGTTGTATTACCTATTTTACAAGACAATATCGTGTTCAAAACGTCCAAGGGGACAAAAAACATATCGATTCTGGTATGGCACTTGTGTGGGTTAGGATAGAAAGTAAAGTCTCTACCCTCGGGATGGAGACACCTCCACACATCGACCAGCCCCAACTCCCTATTCAGTTCCGCCAGCTGCCTAGATCTCAAAGGTATGCCCGCAGAGCTCCCAGTACCTTGTCTATCTCTGGGTCAATGATATAATTAAAATCCCCCCCTATAATTGTATGGCAGACCCGGAGAGCCATCAGTTTAGAGAATGCTTCCATTACAAATTTAAAAGGGTGTGCTGGGGGGCAATAAAGATTCAAAATCCCCTATTCCTCTCCATATATTAGGGCTTTAATCAACATATACCTTCCAGACTCATCTTTTATCTTGTTTAACATTTGGAGGGGAAGATTCTTCTGAATAAGAATGGCTACTCCCCTACTTTTTGAGCTGAAAGATGAAAAGAACACCTGGCCAAACCTGCCCTGTTGTAGCTGCGAGTGCTCCTTATCAAGTAGATGTGTTTCCTGTAAGAGAGCTACATCAACCCTTTCTTTTTTAAGACTTGATAATATCTTTTTCCTTTTGATTGGCGAATGGCTCCCCTTGACATTCCAGGTGCACCACCGAAGCGAATAGCTAGCCATGATCGTCCAGGCAAGCCCGAGACTGCCTAGGAGGAAGAACCCCACCCAAAAGACATTGAATACAGACCAGAAACAATTCACATATAAAAAAAGACTCTTTAAAACAGTTAAATCAAAACAACTAAGAACTACTCCTAAATAAAAATAACATAAAGTATATTTAAAGGGAGATTTTCCCCCTTGCTCACAGGGGGCACTACTACCTTCCAATAACCCTGCCATAACCTTTCTCAGCTAGGGCCTTGCCCTCGGCCCAGGCATTACAAAAGAAAATAACTAAATTCCAGTATCTTATAAAACAGAAATTAAAAGTGGGTGACCCACATTCCCCCCCCCCCCCCCCGACACTATCACCTAGATATACTTAACAAAACAGCTCAAGATAAAAATATATAAGATTACAAAATTACAATCCCAGCAAGTATTAAGCAACTAAATAAGAAAAAAAAGCCCCACTCAGAGACATCCCCCAATAATCAGACAAACCTCGCGAGCTATAGATAAGAGACTGAAGAAATAATAAGGAATGAGCTCTCCCCACCTCTCCAAGGGAAGATGGAGAAAAGAAAGAGGAAGAAGGAAAGACAAAGGGGGTCAAAATAAAATTGTTGTCCATACAATTCAAGTCCTGCAGTCTATTTGAGAGCATCCAGGAATTCTTTTACTTTTTCCGGTGATCCAAAGTGAAATACAGATCCTCCATGGCTGAAGCACAGCGTTGCAGGATATTGCATGGAATATAAAATATTTAAGTCTCTCAGACACTTCTTTGCCTCATCAAATGCCCTCCTGTTGTGGACCACAACCAGAGAAAAGACCTGAAACAACATTATCTTGGAGCCCGTGTACATCATGGCATGGGAATCCTTCCCCAAGACTCTGGAGGCCTCCAGCAGCATTTGTTGTTCCCTATAATGTTGAAGTTGGACTAGGACTGGGCGTGGGCGCTGGTCCGACCCGGGCCTGCGTACAGCAACCCGGTGGGCCCACTCCACACGCACCCGGCCCAGCTCCGACTCCAGTTTCAGCAGCTGTGGGAGCCATTGCTCCAGGAAATCCACAAGCTGGTCTTCCTCCTCCCGTTCGGGAAGGACCAGCAACCGAACATTTTTCCGACAATCTCAATTCTCGGACCTAACCCATGGATGACTCAGCAGCAATCTCCGAGGCCACGGACCATTGCTCTGCCCCTTCGACATGCTGCCCGAGTTTCTCAATCTCTCGGTCATGCTTCTGCACACTGACTGAGATCGACTCCCACCTGGACCAGGTCTCCTTGATTGACGCGTCGATTTTCTCTCAGAAT
This sequence comes from Chiloscyllium plagiosum, assembly GCF_004010195.1. Classification (NCBI taxonomy): domain Eukaryota; kingdom Metazoa; phylum Chordata; class Chondrichthyes; order Orectolobiformes; family Hemiscylliidae; genus Chiloscyllium; species Chiloscyllium plagiosum. The sequence continues at coordinate 91,791,561 of NC_057715.1, forward strand.
TTAACAAACTCTGAGATCAGGCTTGCCTCTGCAGGTAAGTCCGCTGAGGTGGCCGCGGAAGTCTCTGCTGCTGCGGGCGGTGGTGGTATGGAGGGGTCTCTGCCTGTTGCAAACTACAGGAGCCCTTAGTCATTTTAAAAAAGCAGAAAACTGTTAAAGTTTGATGCAAAATGGCTAAGGGTGCTGGGCAAAAACAATTTTAAATCATTTAACAGGTGAAGTGAGGGTGGCCACCCCACTCTGCCTGAGTCTTGGGCAGAGTTTTGCAGACTCAGACCTGCTGGGTCGCCTCCATCTTGAATCTCCCCTCTGGTCATTTTTACTTCTCCACTTATTGTCATATTGATCCCTTTGTCCTCATTTTGCTGCTCTGTCCAAAAAGGCTTTAAGAATATGGGCCAAATGCTGACAAATGGGATTATGTCAGACTGGTCGACATAGACAAGTTGGAGCAAAGGGACTGTTTTTGTGATGTATAACTTTATGACTCTATAAGGCTCAAGGCAGGCTGGAGGAACACCACCTTGTCTTACAACTAGGCCTGTTGCAAATGTCAGATTTTGATATTAAGTTCAATAACATCAATAACCCTTGCCTCCATTTTGTTTTCTTTCTGTCTGCTGGTATCAGTTTTACCATTCTGTTTTTTCCTTTTTTGTCTTTTCAATGGCAGCTGTTCATAATTCTGCCATTCACCCCTTCTGTGGATATATTTTGTGTTTCCTCAATTCCACTCCCCTCTTCCCCTCTCTCCAACAAACCTCCCCTGACCACCAACCCCTGCCCCCACCCCCGCTCCCACCCCCTTACCATTGCCTTTTGCTGTACAATTATGAAGCCTTTTGTCACTTAATCTCTTCAGGATTCCAACCCATAACACTGACATTCTTGTTCATTGTTTTCCTTTCATCTATCCATTCATCTGCTTCCTTCAGACTTCAATAAAAGGCCATTAACCTGAAATATATAACTCTTTCTTTCTCCGCAGATACAGCCAGACTAGCTGTGTTTTTTTTTCCAGGATGTTCTGTTGACAAAAACAGCACCTCAGTACCAACAAAGGTAAGTAAATCTGTATCACTGAAAACCCTTGGTAACATTCAAAACTTGAGCTTGGCTACTTTTGAAATATTGTATGCAGTTCCGATTGCCACACTACTAGAAGGATGTGGATGCTTTGGAGAGTGTGCCGAGAAGGTTTGCCAGGATATTGTCTGGCATAAACGACTTTAATTATGAGGAGAGGTTGGATTAACCTAGATTGACGTTGTGGGTCAAGCTACAGCAAATGGACTGCAGCATTTCAAGAAGGCAGCTCACCACCACCTCCCAACTAGGGACAGGCAATAAATACTTGCCAACCAAAGGTGCTCACATCCCATGAATGAATAAAAAAAACATAATATTACAAATGAGCTGCTATTTAAATGAATTACTTTTGATCCAAATGGTTACATCAGGCAATTGTCAAGTGTTAAATAAATATGAATTAAATAATTCACATTGAATAAAAGATGCAAGTCAAGCAGAAGAGTGTCCATAACAACTTTACTGTTCCCCAATTGACAGTCTCAGAAGAAAAAAAATCAAAGGGGAGAACCAATCTCCATTCAAATAAACATTGCACAAATCATTCATCAGTGAAACTATGATGTTTCAGCAGTGTTATTTGATCACTGCTACTAATCTATGGAAAGTATAAAGTATCTCTGAGGCTTCAGCTCTGTTTCTTGCCTGCTCATTGCAAACAATGTGTTAATCTGAGTTTTCGGGATGTGACTGGGCAGGAATGTGCTGTGACTAATCCCTACTCCATCAGATTAAAGGCTATCAAGTATTGGGTTTCATCCACTTATCAATGTCTCAGGTCTATGTTGTGGATGGCAGGTATTTCCCCATCATTTATCATTAAAACATATGGACAGTCAGAAAAGATCTGTCACTTTCTAGACTATGCAGAACACAGAGCTTGCCAATAACACCATCAGCACTTTAACGATTTTCCACTCATTGTACAAAGTGAAAGAAGCTGTCAGATGAAGACAGATTGCTTCCACCTTGAATAATTCTGTGGTTGCCATGTACTTATTAATTTTAGTGAAAAGGTTTAAAGCAACTACTAGTTTAACAATTAATGAAAGCATTTGTTCCATCTTTGAGGGAGCATTTTTCTCTCAAATAAAGCGACAGTTTTACAATTACATCTCTTGTTACTAGGCAATTAATTGACTTTATTTGTTTCACGGGATATAAGCGTCACTGACTGGACCAGCATTTATTGTTCATTCTTAATTCCTTCAAGAAGGTACTGGGGGTGTTATAACTATCTTTGTGAACCAGTGCACTCCTTGGAGGAGAGGTGGACAAGTTTTTTTAAACTCAAAAGTGCCACAGGGTGTGAGAGGATGGGGGGGAAAAGTGTGTGTGTGTGTGTGTGTATGTGTATGGGGGAGTGGGTGGTGTGGTTGGGGGAGGGGAGGTACATGGGGGAGGTTGGAGTGAGGGCACAGTAGCTATTGCTATTGTGTCACCCACTTAGGGCTTCAATAAAGGAGCAGCCTAGGCAAGTGTGAATGATGATGAGAGGTTGGGAGGTGGGGGGCGCGCTTGTCAGCACTAAGGGTGAGTGGTGTCTCTCAGCTGGCTACCACATTCCTAATACCAGATCCCTCAAGCAGACACCGAATGCTTTTGAGTGAACAATCAGCCTTCTCCATACCACTGGCAGGCCACAAGCAAATGTGACCGAGTTGCTATGTTGTGCTCCTCACTTGGGGAGCCCTCTGCCTGCCATTGGCTAAATACCCAAAGTGGGGCAGGATAAGGCCTTTAACTGGGTATTAATTGACCACTTACCTGGCCGAATTGGCAGCAAGATGGCCATCTCACCACAGACCTGTGAGAAAATGGCCATCCTCATGCCTGGTTAAATGCAATCCCAGTCCTACATACACTGTGACAGAGAGAACAAATTTCAGCCCATTTTGTGTTACAGCGCTTCGAATGATGTGAAAGGCAGTTAAATGGTGTATTCAACAAAATGCCTCTCTTCTACTGGTTGGAAAATAAGTCCAAACCCACACATTCCTGAATTTCAATTTTTAAATGAAATAATGCTGAGACGAACACATCTTTGGCCACATTATGATTTGGAGGTTGAAAATCCAATTTTGGCAAAAGTTTGAAGAAAGGACTTGTGGGAAAGAATCAGAAGAGTAATACCCAGAACAAAGAAGAGGGCTTCTCTGGATATCACTGCACTTATAAATCTGAGGAAGATGAATTTTGGACGCATTGGGATGTGCAAAAGCAAATGATCCCACAACAGATCTAAAATTATCCCAAAAACCAGAATGAAGCCATTTTGTTCAAAACTATTGGTCTCTCTCCGAATTACAAATGAGGTCTGGGACATTGGCACAAATCAAGTGCTGAACCTCCTTTTCCAAACAGACCCCAGCAAATTTTCCCATTGACACACAAGGCAGTCATGAATGCAGGTAAATTCCTGGTTAGTTGTTGAAGAATCTGCCATATGACGATGGGGAAAAAAGTGGAGCAGGACATGATTATGAACCATTAGAAACCAAGTCCATCTCTCTTTTAAGGCCTATGGCCACACAGCATCAATATTCCTGGCTTTATCTCACCTCTCAACACGAAATGTACTATTCCTGCCCAGATCTAGAGTGAAGAGGAGTTTGCTCAGTGAAACCTAATAATAGCAGAAAGGGTAAAAAAGTTCATGCACGCTTACATACTGGCACTTCCTTGTAGCAAATTCCATTTTAAAGGTGTTTTAAACAAATGTGGTGCTATCCTGTAGCTTTTTCTATGTAAATTTCAAAGCATTTTTCTAGTGATGACAGCTCCATCTGGTTCAATTAGGGAAAACGAAAGCAAACACAAGGAAGTATGCCCATGATAGAATCATTTATACAGACTTTGAATGGTAGTCCAAAGAATTCCAATTCTTGGGCTGGTTCCTTTAGAGTCATTAGGGCTGATTAAGAATTGAGGCCTACAATATTGACATTTTGGCCTGGGTTCATTTCAGGTAATCACTAGCACTGCCTAATAAAAGGCTCCAGTCAAATTCCAAGAAGAAAGTGCTAATAAGACCTGTGAACATGATATTCTAGTCCAACCTGTCTTGTATACTTCAAACTGAAGGAACATTGGAAGCAGTCAGAAATGAAGCACCTGACTGATTGTGGGGTGAAATGGTTTTCTTATGAGGAAAAGTTTCAGTCTATGCTTCTTGGAGTTTAGAAAAAATAAACTTTGAAGAATATTATTGAAACATCCAAAATCCTGGGAGGACTTGACAGGGTTGATGTCGGGTGGATATTTCCACTTGTGAAAGCCTAGGGCTAGAGTTCTCCCATTGATGATTTGTCTATGGAAGAGAATGCAGGGTCATGGGAGTTTACTCAAGGCTGAGTTTAATAAATTTTTGATCAACAAAGGAGTATGGGTTATGGGATGGCAGTCAGGTAAGTGGGATTCAGGCTTCAGGTAAATCAGCTGTATTGGGCAGCACAATGGCTCAGTGGTTAGCACTGCCACCTCACAGGGACCTGGGGTTTGATTCCACTGTGAGGCAAATGTCTGTGTGGAGTTTACGCATTCTCCCCATATCTGCATGGGCTTCCTCTGGGTGCTCCAGTTTCCAAAGATGTGTAGGTTAGGTGTATTGACCATATTGGCAAAATGTCCCACAGTATGCAGGGTGATTGGGTAAGTAGGTGCGGTGCTTTTTGAAGAGTCATTGTGGACTTGATGGGCTGAATGGCCTACTTCCACACAGTAAGGATTCTATGATCTTAGTGAATGGCAGATCAGGCCTGAAATGATCTACTCCTGTTCCTAATTCTTGAACTCTTGTGCATATTCTGGTTATCTATGTATCGCCAACAGGAAAAAAAAAATCAGGTTCTGAATTCATTAGCTTCCAGCAAGTATGTGTAAAGTATAACGTACGATGTAGCGGGTGAAGTTTTAAGGCCTAGCAAAGTAACTATTTGGATATCAGAGTTCATAGATTTTGCAGTTGTGAACTCTTGTTTTTGAAATCAGACAGTTGTGATTCACCCACTGACATGTAGCAGGTTGTCATGCTGTTATACTTAGAAAAGATGCACTGTAAATGTGACCATCTGAATACCTAACACAGTTTCAAATGGAAGAGTTAAAGACTCAAATACTATGACACACGTCATGTTTTAAGCTCTCTTTCAGTTGGCATAATTCCAAGGCCAAAAACATTAACTGTGGAACTTTGCCAGTGCAGACACAAGGTAATGTAGCCCAGATTCTGCAAGCAGACCCTGATTTTTTGAGATTTTTATTATGATGTTATTTACTATTCAAATGCAGAAATATGGAGAGAAATTTGTGTGGGAATGAATGATTGCATGACACCCAGTGTAGATGGTGTGTTAAATGATCAAAAGGTCTGAATGTATCAGGAGAATAGTTCTGATCTATTGCCATTTCTGAGTGGGATAATGATCTGGCAGTCAATCTTCACACAGGAGATTGGTTGGCATTTTAAATACTACTTTAATTAGGTGTAAACCTGGGATGCAATCTTCCTCACAGCTCACAAAACACACTGCCTCTGAAACTCACACAATTGATCCAGTCCAGACGGAGGCCATTCAGGTCATCGGTTCCTGCCTCTCCCAATCATCTCTAGCTAACACCACAATTTGACACTCTCCATCTTTGAGAGTCAAGTATTGAACCCTACAGCTGCAATTAGGGATTAAAGTATGGGGGTGGACCCTCCCCCTTCCCGCTATGGTTTCAGACCTTTCCCCCGGATTGAAGCCCCCTCTGCCCCACCCCGAGTTAGGGGACTGGACATACCTGCTCCTCTGCTGCACTGCTCCCCACCTAACCGGAAGACAAATTCATCAATCAGAGTGACACCCAGACAGGAAATCCTGTCGCGGTCAAAGGTTTCACACTTGAAGTCAAAGATTCCAGGAATCCCATGTGTTATTTATCCCCAACCTCCTGAGCTCACTGCACTTCCAGTGTGTCAGCAGCAGAAATTTCCCCATGGAATCATGTTATTGCTGCATCTGTGAGACAAATGCTTAGCTACAAACCAAATGGCTTTTATCATGTTGTGTTCAAACTGTGCAAAGTGTAACTGTAATCACCAACTGTGTTGGACTTATGCTCCAGATGTGGGTCAAATAACGTCATCTCCTATAAAGTTAAGTCTAGCAGTGTGACTGAATTAAAATTTATTCTTTAATTTGTACAGTTGCTTGTCTGATGTCTAATATTAGATGAGCAGAAATTCCCTCCAATGAAACATTGAGAAGGTTTTAGGCAGAAAAATCAATAAACAGGTCTGGGGGTTCACAACTTACCCGGGGTACCCTTGGAAAATAATGTAGCAAAATTTTACGCTGTATGTTCATTTCAATGATAGGGCTGTGTAACTCAGAACTGAGTGAGCCACTGACCGGCTGCACACTCAGCACAGTCTCCAGTGTTTTGTGAGGCTACTACCTATTAAAGTTAGCTTGCCCTTCTTAATATGAGACTGCAGATTCTAAAGGAGGTATACATTTTGCCTGAAGCAGCCTATTGAACCAGCTGACTTCAAGAGCAGGAAGGAACCAGATTAATGGTACAACTGGTCAGAGAAGGAGGGTGGCCAGGCTCTCTTCAATGCAACTTTGGAGGTTTTAGTCAGGCAGACTGGAAGGGGTGACAGAAAACATAGAAAACAATAATAATTAAATTAAGAGCAAGAGTAGAACCCTTTAGGCTGCACTGCCAGACATTAAAAAAAAGGTGATCTGATAAATCCTTGTCCTACCTGACCATCACCACCCCACCTCCCAAAATTCTTTCACCTCCCTGCGCATCAAGACCCTATCTAAGTCCATTTTTAATATCCTCAAGGATACAACTTCCACCACCTCTTGACAAAGAAAGTTCCAAAAACATATCACCTTGTGTGAGGAAAGGGAAATCCTCATCTCTGTTTTAAATTAGTGACCCTATGTTTTTTTTTTAAATAGTGTAATGACCCCAGCTGATGGTACACATCCCAGAATATTAAAGAAGTAGCCACAGAGATGGTGTAATACTCTTCGAGGAACCATTAGATCCTGGAAAAGTTCTGGAGAATAGGTAAACTGCTACGGTCAGTCCATCATTTAAAAAGAGAAAGAGACAAAAAAGCTGACTATAGGCCAGTCAGCTTAACGTCTGTTATTAGAAAAAAAAGAGTCTGTTATTAAGAATGTGATTGTAGAACATTTTGAAATACATTATTTGATCAAGCAGAGTTAACATGGTTTTACAAAGGGGAACTCAAGCCTGGCAAACTGGCTAGAATTCATTAAGGAGGTAAAAAAGATAGATAAAGGGGAAGACATAGTCTATAAGACGTTTAAGCAGAAGTAGGCCATTCTTGAATGCAAGATGATGTAAAAAAGAAGAATGGCCTAAAGTTTCAGGTCGAGATAAATGGTTATAGTATAATTGCCATTACAGAATCTGCATGGTCACTCAGACTGGAAACTAAATATTTGAGGATATTTGATGTTTAGAAAGGACAGAGAAGAAGGAAAAGGTGGTGGAATTGTGCTGATAATAAAGGATGGGATCAATACATTAATGAGAGAGGATCTCAAATCAGAAGAACAATGTATAGAATCTATTTGGGTAGAAGTAAGAAGCAGCAAGGGGCAGCCAACATTGGTTGAAATTATTTATATACTAGTGGTTGATTCAAGTTCTTCACATGCAACAAATGAAGAGGTTTGGCTTGGAAACACATGAGCACCTGCTGGACAATATAGCAGTACATTTTCAACAATGGGATCTCTGACCCCTTCCCAAAGAAATGGGGCAATACAGTGGCTCAGTGGTTAGCACTGTTGCCTCACAGATCCAGGAAGCTGGGTTCAATTCCATCCTTGGGCAACTGTCTGTCTGGGTTTCCTCCAGATTCTCTGGTTTCCGCCCACAGTCCAAAGGCTAGGTGGATTAGCCATGAGAAATGCAGGGTTACAGGGATGTGGTCAGTGTGGACTTGATGGGCCAAATGACCTGTGTTGCATTGTAAGGGAGTCTATAGTAGTGTGCGGCATGTTTATGTCAAGTGGTGCGACAAGCTCATAGCATATGCAACAAAATAATGATGGATGACTTCAAACTGCTTATTGTGATGATACTGTGGCTTTGAGAAGCATATTTTTTTCCTTTTTTGAAGAGAGATTTTAAGACAGAGGTGAAGAGCTGTCTACCGGGTAAACAACTTGTGAGGCTTTGGGGTTATATTTAAAGTTGGAACAATAGAAGCAGCCTGAATGGGTGGGGTCAATCTCCCACAGAACCAGATTTTTTTAGTTTTAGTTTTCAGCAGTTGCTGTTGGGGTCTTTTAGAAGTGGAAGCTATTTCTCACCACTCTTGATTATAGCCAAAAGCTGAAGGTTCTCTTCCTGTTACTGGAGTTGAATGTGAGACAATCTATTTTCTGAATTTGCCTTAGGTTTATAAACCTACCTGTAATTCAATCAAAATCAACAGTGTTAAATTTGAATAAGAGACATTATGAGTTGGTTAAGATGATTTGGAAAATTACTTTAAAAGGCCAGACCATACACACGCAATAGGCAATCTTGAAAGAATGATACAGCCACTATACATTGCTTAAAGGTGAAAAAGGTCAAAATGTTCAGTCCATCAATGCGTGTGTTGGCTGTAATGTGATTGCATCACCATCACTTTGAGCACTGATTCTAAAGTATGATTTTCCTATGTTACGGGGTTTCACAAGAGCACAACCATCATGTTATAGAGACATAGCGAAGTACAGTATGGAAATAGACCCTTTGGTCCAACTCGTCCATGCTGACCAGATATCTCAATCCAATCTAGTCCCACCTGCCAGCAACCGGCCCATATCCCTCCAAGCCCTTCCAATGCATATACCCATCAAGATGCCTTTTAAATGTTGCAATTGTACCAGCCTCCACCACATCCTCTGGCAGTTCATTTCATACATGCATCACCCTCTGTGTGAAAATGTTGCTCCTTTTATATCTTTCCCCTCTCATCTAAACCTTCTTCCTCAAGGTCTGAGCTCCCCCATCCCAGGGAAAATACCTTGTCAATTTACCTATCCATGCCCCTCATGATTTTATAAACCTACTTATAATTCAGCCTAAACCAACAATGTTAAATTTGAATAAGAGACATTATTAGTTGGTTAAGGTGATTTGGAAAATTACTTTAAAAGGCCGGACCATACACAGGAAACAGGCAGTCTTGAAAGAATGATACAGCCACTTCAAGGTGAAAAAGGTCAAAATGTTCAGTTGGTCAACTCGCACCTGACAAAGGAAGTTAGGAATTATCTAAGATTAAAAGAAAAGTCTTAGATAGTAGTCAGAAATTGTAATAAATCTGGCGAATGGAAAGTTTTTTGAACAGAACAAAAAATAGAATATGAATGCAATTACAAGAAACTTAAGAATAGTCCGTAAAAGTGTGTATGGGTATGCATAATTTAACTTGATAAGGCAAATGTCAGTCTATTAAAAGCATAGTCAGAAGCATTTGTAATCGGGAATAATCATAGATAAGCTAAATTATTATTTTTGGTTGAAACTTCCTTTTCTTGCCTAGATCTATGTTGCGTCATGTTTTTTTTGGAGGGTTGTTCACTGCTGAATATTTAAAGGGTTAGACTGAGTGGATGCAAGTAAAATGTTTCCCCTAGTCCAGCACCATGGTGTTCAATTTAAAAAGTTAAGGGGGATGCTATTTAGAATTGAGATGAGGAGAAATTATTTATTCAAAGCACAATGAATCTGGAATTTTCTTCCCAAGAATGCTGTGGAAAATAAGTATTTTTATATTTTTGATGATCAATGGTATAAAGGGTTATGGGTAAAAGGCATTGAAGTGTTCGGTCAGCCATGATTATATTAAATGGCTAGAGCAGGGTCAATGGGCTGAATGGCATCCAACTATACCTAAGTTCCTAAAAAATACCTTCTTCAAACTTGCAGTAGGAAGAAAATAGTAAAATGTGATGCATTATTAAATGACATTTAAATCCTTCAGCAACTGTTTCTTCCCGTTAGGAAGTAGTGTTAAGTCAGCAATATCCATCAGGTTCCATGCAGTCTCCTTACTGAGTACCAGTAGATAATTGATGGTTTTCTACAAGGCTGTTTCTCAGAGCATGTTGCAATGGCAGCATCTTGCACCCGATGTGGGCTGAATCAGCTTTTCAGCTTAAAGTTCCATTTTAGCCACTAGGACAGGTCTTGTTCACCTGAAATTATTTGGAAATATGAAATATTGATATTGACCCTCTCCTTACTGTTGGAATGATTCTGTGGGCATTTTCTGAACAGCTTCTGCTTCAGCTGCAGATAGCATTCAGTCTTCAGGAAGAATATTATGCAAATTCATTTATTGGGGATTGGTTCATTTAAGTCTGCACAGACAAGATGGAGGGCAGGTTCTGGAAATATCATACTCTTACTGATGTGATGAAAATGGTGGAGTAAAACCACCTCAAGGCTGTGGAAGAACAGAACTCATAGAAGGCTGTAATGGGGGTTCCATGCACAGAATGCTCTTATAAAATAATGAAGAATACAAATAGTGTAAATGTTACCTGCATCTCCCTGAAACATTGACCTGAGACTGGTAGATTCCTGACAATAGATACTCACTTTGTGAGATATCTGATTGGCCATTCATCAAAGACTCCCTACAGTATTTATCCCAACACATCCACACAGACCCTCTGAAGAGTAGCCCACCCAGACTCATTCCCCTATCCGCTTACTCTACATTTACCCCTGACTAATGGACCTAACCTACACATCCCTGAACACTATGGGCAATTTAGCATGGCCAATGCACCTAACCTGCACATCTTTGGATTGTGGGAGGAAACCAGAACATGCAAAGGAAACTCACGCAGACTCACGGAGAATGTGCAAACTCCGCACAGACAGTCACCCAAGGCTGGAATCGAACCCAGGTCCCCGATTCTGTGAGGCAGCTGTAATAACCACTGATCCACCATGTCACCCAGTTCTTGCAGTTTTTGCATTAACACAATAAAATAAATTAATTGCTACTATTGTCTACTTTTTAAATAAGTTCTTAATGAAGAAATACTTATGATAATACAGAATGCAGACATTGGATGTATCATAAAGTTAAAAGAAAGAGCTATGGATGCTGGAAATTTGAAACAAAAACATATTGCTGGAGAAACTCAGCAGGTCTGCCAGCATCTGTGGAGAGAATGCAAAATTAATGTTTTGGGATCAGTTCTAAGCCTTCTTCAGAACTAAGGCCTACTGAATTTCTCCAGCAATTTCAGTCTTTGTATTTGATTGTGTTAACCTGCCTGTGTAAATACTGCCTGCTCAGTGGGTATTTACTGTACAATGGATCATCTGAAACTGTGCAAATTTGGTCGATAATTGGTCTCTTTTCCACCAGATATGATGGGCACCTCCAGGCAATAAGACTCCAACAAGCATTCAAACCTGGGGAAAATACTGGAAGTACTGTGAATGTTGCAAATCAGAAACAAAAACAGAAGTTGCTTGGAAAACTCAGCAGGACTGGCAGCATCTTTGAAGAGAAATCAGAACTGAGAAAGAGTCACCGGACCTGAAATGTTAACTCCAATTTCTCTTCAAAAATGCTGCCAGACCTGCTTATCTTTTTCAGCAACTTCTGTTTTTAATTCAAATCTGGGGGTCAGTTGCTCAGTTAAGCCTTAAATCAAGTGAGTGATTGGGTGAAAAGTCAAATGGGAAGTAGGAAGACTAGGAGGAGGGTGATCAGGCGTGGGACAGAGCAGAAGATATGCAATCAGAAGACAGTTAATAGAGGAGGCAATCAAGAAAAGGTATGAACTGAGGAATGATCTGGGTAAGAGGGAAGTATAATATTTCCAGTGTACATCACAGGAGTCTTTATTGAAATGAACCTAAGATGTCTGCCTACAGTGTGCATACCTCATAATAGAGGTCATGTGACTATGGGAACCCACAAAGGGCATTTAAAAATGATTATCTATCCATTCAAATATCTCATTTTTATACAAAAATATGTTGCCTGCATTATCACGTACATTTTGAATTAGCCAAGTTACCCAAAGTACACATGGCTGCTCTAATGTTAATATTATTTCACACTCTGGAGTAGCATCATCAGTATTTTTTCAACAGGAGTGCTCTTCTCTGCAGCATATCTACTCTGTACACTTTCTTCCCTTACTTCCATGTCACGTCCAGATGATACTTGTGCAAGAGGAATAACATTCTTTGAAGAAGACTTGGAGCTGTTAGTGGTAGCATGAGGCAAGTAATTTAACATGCGTCAAACGCAACAGTCATTTCAATTTTTTCCCCAAGTAGATATTGGTGAAAATAGGAGAAGCAAAGGCAATGGTGAGGCAGATTTTCTCAATGTGGACATCATGTTTTTTTCATTTGTGTTAGCACCCCAGATATAAATGCAGCTGGATATCCTAGATGCATTAGTTGCCCCTAATCCTGACGCGCATGGCAGTGAAACTTCACCATTAACATCATGATATTTCAATACTGGCATTTCTGTCATGAGTTGCTTCACTTTGGGAAATTTGGTTTCTTGTGCCATGGTCCAATACTACTGCATGAACTTGAATTGGCATAATGGTTCATATTTTGAGAACGAGGTTGGCAAGAATTTTCCCAATTCATTGACAAATCCAGTAAATTGTGCATTGCTTTCCCATCTATTGGTCACTGCATCACTGATGTAGCTCTCACATTTTCAGGTTCCAGCTAAAGACATTTTGCTGTCCATTCATTATCTATGTACTTGACTTCGAGCATTTTTATTGCAACTTTTGACTTGTTGAGATTCAGGTTCACCTAGTGATCTCAGTGGAATAGGCACACTGGATGCTGACCATGGCCAGAAATGGCTTCTTTTATTGTGTATCCACTAGCAGATAATCCACTGTAATACCCTGGGAGGATCACTAACCACTTCATGGTGTCTGTGTTGATATTTTTCTGTATCAGTGGAAATGCCAAATGGTAGGTGTAACCACCAATATCCAGAATTTGATTAGAAAGATGTTGCTTTCATCCAGTTTGACTTGCGAATAAACATCCTTCACATCAGGGGAAGTGAAGACTTTTGTATTTGCAAATTGTGACAAAGTTCCTTCAATGGTTAGCATTGTGTTGTGAGATTTCTTCAGGGTTTTATTTCGATCTTTTGGATTTGGTGCACACTCTCAGCTTTCCATTGCTACTGTGCTGCTATTCAGTAGGAGTTGTCATTTTCATCCCTTTTATTCCCAGCTCTACCTTGTCTTACAGGCTTTCCTTGCTGAATTGATCTTAGATTCTCATGTATTTCAAAAGAATATTCTCCTAGAAGACATCCTGACCCTATAAACAGATCATTGTACTCCTCTAGAATCCTTTGTATAGTCAGCAATTTAGTATCAGAAACAAAAACAGAAATTGCAGGAAAAGCTCAGCAGGTCAGGCAGCACCTGTGAAGTGAAATCAGAGTTAATGTTTCGGGCCCAGTGACCCTTCCACAGCAATTTATTGTCACTTGTTCTTCATATTTTTGATAATTTCTTTCATAGCTCAGCACAAACATGTCTCTCTCTGTTTGTAGCTGTACTTTCTTATAGTTCTGCAACACTTACCTCAATTTGAGTTCCAACACCATGCAGTGTTGAGCACAGCGGTGTGTTCAACATGGGGTCTTTGTTGTGGTTCTGTTCGCCGAGCTGGAAGTTTTTGTTGCAAACGTTTCGTCCCCTGGCTAGGCGACATCATCAGTGCTTGGGAGCCTCCTGCGAAGCGCTTCTTTGATGTTTCCTCCGGTGTTTATAGTGGTCTGTCCCTGCCGCTTCCGGTTGTCAGTTTCAGCTGTCCGCTGTAGTGGTTGGTATATTGGGTCCAGGTCGATGTGTTTGTTGATGGAGTTTGTGGATGAATGCCATGCCTCTAGGAATTCCCTGGCTGTTCTCTGTCTGGCTTGCCCTATGATAGTAGTGTTGTCCCAGTCGAATTAAAGTTGCTTGTTGTCTGCGTGTGTGGCTACTAAGGATAGCTGGTCGTGTCGTTTCGTGGCTAGTTGATGTTCATGTATGCGGATTGTTAGCTGTCTTCCTGTTTGTCCTATATCGTGTTTTGTGCAGTCCTTGCATGGTATTTTGTACCCTACATTAGTTTTGCTCATGTTGGGTCTCGGGTCCTTCGTTCTGGTGAGTTGTTGTCTGAGCGTGGCTGTTGGTTTGTGTGCCGTTATGAGTCCTAGGGGTCGCAGTAGTCTGGCTGTCAGTTCTGAGATGCTCCTGATGTATGGTAGTGTGGCTAGTCCTTTTGGTTGTGGTATGTCCTCGTTCCGTGGTCTTTCTCTTAGGCATCTGTTGATGAAGTTGCGCGGGTATCCGTTTTTGGCGAATACCTTGTATAGGTGTTCCTCTTCTTCTTTTTGCAGTTCTGGTGTACTGCAGTGTGCATGGGGTCTTTATTACAGTGAAGCTAAGATGTTTGCCTACAATGTGCAAATCTCATTCAGGAGGTCACATGGTTAAAGCAGGGTGGGAAGGACAGCTGAATATGATTGCATTTCAATCTAAACATGGGACAAACAGTCACATCATCAAACTGTATTTAGTAATGTTCCCATCATCACTAGCATTACAAATAGAGTTTGACCTTGATTGTATGTTCAATTACATTAAAACATATCTATTTAAGAATTACAATCACCTCTGCAGAATTTCTGTGCTGTAAGGGTCTTCTCTTATCATTCAATACTGTTATCTACATATCAGCCATGAAGCATTCTACCACTATATAAGAGATTGATCATTTAATTCATGATTGTGGATACATTTTATTAAAATCAGGCAGAGACTTGCTTTTATTAAAAATGCATACTTTATTACTGGAATTGTCACTAACATCAGTGAGGTCATGTAGCTTTGAGTATGTTTTAGCAAAATATCCTGATCGCTGTCTTGAAGTCAATGCTGTCACCCATGCAAACAGCAATAAACTCGAATTTGAAGATTTTGAGACAGAGTCTTTGAAGTGGATCTTTACCTGATCCTGACTAGGAAGCAATAAGTATCTGTAACTGGAACAGCATCCGTAGACAGTACATCTGCTCTCACGAGCCCAGTAAGGATAGAGTCCCTTTTGACACCCACCTTTGCACTCTGGAAAACAAGGCATACATTAAAAAATCAACGATAAATAACAAGGATTAGAATCTAACTGTGCAGAAAGATGATCGGATGGTTAAGTCCAAGCAAAGCACTGACCTCTCTTGTTGCCTGCAGAGACACACTGATGATCAAAGATGAGATCCAGTGTCACACCAGGGCCATGTTTACACTGTGCTGACATGGATGTCACATTAGTGTGAACCCTGTGGTCTACATGACTGTTTTTAATCAACACGCCATTAGAATATGTAATAGTGTGCTCTCCAGTTGAATGTGTCCTTGGATGAGCACCAGAAACAGTGCTGCTGTATAAAAGTGTCTATCCTGTTATCTGGTAAGAAAGTTTTAATTAAAGATGGAAAGTTTTATTGATATGACTGGATATGAATGAAATACAAGTTGTCAAGTTGCTGTGGGAAAAGATCTATTTGTAGAACTCTGTAATTGTAACAAAAAGAAACAATTCTGTGTGAGAATAAAAAATCTAACTCATGTTTAAACTCCCACATTGCCTTCTTGACTGAAAAAGGAATATGTAAGCTGCTGTAATTTGTATTTATGCAACAGATTAGAAGTTGACTGAATCCTACGTAGAGAAATAATGAAAATATCTGCACTAAACATCATCTTTTCAATTTCTACAAATAATGTTATTGTATCCAGAAAACAAAAAGGTTTTGTCATTTTGAATCAGTTTACAAAAAGATGTCTGTCTTCTTCAAAACAGTATAATTACCATGAAATGAAAGGTTTAGCTTTAAAAATGTCTGCCCCAGATAAGTGTGGTGTCACGTTTTGTCAGTGCTACGATCAGTTCTGCCTGGGGTGGTGGTTTGGGGGGGGGGGTGCATTGGTGGGAGATGTGGAGTGGCGCTGGTTGTTCTAATTTTATTTAAGGAAACAGGGTGTACAAAGGAGAGCAAAGACACCTTCAGTTACCTTGTGCTGAACATTGCTGGTTAGTTTGTGATCCTCACTGTTTCATGGTAAGCTTTAAGGGAATGGTGCCGTTACAATAGTGATGTTAAGGTCTGAGTATCTTAGGTAGAATACTGACACCAATCCTTCTTCATATGTTAGCCAAGGGGTTTTCTGGTGAAAGATGAACCATGAATAAGTCACAGCAAGAGACAACCATCTTAGGAAACAAGATAAGGTTTATTACATCACAGTAATGAGAAACATGTTATATTATACTAGTGGTAACATGAGCAGTAAAAGATATAACCGTCTCCAACTACAATTGCCCAGAACTTCCAGGTGCTCCAGTCTGTGGCTGTTACATATCTGAGTGGGTGGAGCTTCATCTTCACTCAGATTAACCCCTCCATATCCATTACCTTATACAACAACTGCTATCAGAACACTGAGATGTGTTTCCTTAATATCTCTTAGCTGTGAGTATCTACACATACAGTGGCCTTGCGGTTGATGGCTCCTTGTTTTTAAGTAAGAATCTTCCCCTCCTCAGGTACATTACTACTCTTTTATTTATAGTACATTGCAGCTAACTAAATGTAGCTGCCTACTGCAGTGTCTCAAACCTCTCTCTCTCCCTACTCCACCTAGTGAGATGTCTTCTGTCGATCTCTCTTGTTAATGTCAGAGTCACATTATCTTCAATTGCCACATTGGTATCAGTTGAAAATTCTGTTCATGTCCCCACTACCTGCTCACCAAGAAGAACATCTGGATAATGCCCAGTTTCAAGTGTTAAGAGATTGGTTCAGTATGCTACATCTGTGGGCTGCTGGCAGGAGTGGCAATGAAGCCGCAGAGCCACATTCAGGAGGAAAAGAGCAGTAAGGTCAAAATAAAACCTCATGGAGCCCCAGGAGGCATAGAGCTTATAGATGACCAAGTGTGGTGCTGGGAAACAAAGCTTGCTTGAAAAGATAAATGTTAATTTCGCAGGACATGTTGGCTTAATTTTGATTCAGAACAGTCTGCAATTGCTAGCACAGATCATCGTCAAATGATTGGGAGCTGTGCTTTTTCAGATTCAGAGGATGGTAAACACAGATCCATGTACTGTGCATCTGATTCTTTGACTAAACAGAATAAAGTTACACAGTCAAGAACTACCTTTTCAACAAAGCTTCCTGGTGTATAAGGTAATGGTTCTGAAAGGGGTGATATTGCATTAAGCACCACCCAATCTGGTAATGTCATACAGGATTAGGTGAGAATCAGGCAGAGAATCTTGCAGCCTTGTGGAATGAAGATTTAAACTCTTATACACAGGTCTCCTCATTGTATTAGTAACACTGTTTACCACCCTCATGTAACTTGTATTTAATTGCTAAATACAATAAAAAAACATTGCTAAGATAACAATCCCTTCTTATTAAGACTAAGTTGGTGGCAGTGAACAATCCAGACTACAAACTCCCAGTGGTTGTCATTCCCAAACCAAATAAAACACCTTCAGCTTAACATTTGCACCATTGCTTGGCGTTTGCTCATTTGTCTTTTTTTATCCATTATTCCGACTCCTCTTTTGTAAAGCGTAGAATGTTTGCTGTGTTAACGCTGCAGTATAAACATGAAGTGCTTGCTATCTGCGGCATCTTGTAGAACTCTGAAGACAGGTCAATTACTTGTCAATCAGCAAGGGAGATAAAACACAGTAGCTAGGTTATCTCGAATCATTTCTAATTATAAAATATTTCAAAGGTATTGTTAGGCAAAGGAAGGGCATTAACAAACAGATTTCAATTACACATGCTACCTGAGTAAAACATCCAACATTTATGGGCACATAAAGCATGTATAGCTTCATAAATAAATGTTATGTTTGTAACATCAGAAGTGTGATGTCTTTTTCAGCCTCTGTTAATTAATGCCCCATTCACCGTTGCCTGTAGCCTGAGCCCACCTTCCCTATTCCAGCTGGCCCTGAATTCACTTTGATCTTGGTTTGAGTAGAACAATCAAAGCAAAGAACGCTCCAATCTGTTTACCCTGAAATTATAGTGGTTTAGCACAAAACAAAAAGGTAGCTCAGAGTTGCTGAAGTAAATACAGATACAATCTGGAATTGTTGCTTCATATCAGTATTTGGTTGTTACCAGCTTCCCTTCTGACCCTGTTCTTTGAGATAGTACTAAGAAGTTGCAAAGAGCCCTTCAGTCTTTCTGTTCTGTATCCCTTTTGTGGCTTTGTGCTATCTATTCTGTTAAGCATAGACGTGGTTCTATGGACTATTCATGAGATCCAGAACCACGCTGTGAGGTTGTATGTCTAATAAGAAGGAAAAATAGCCCTAGGCAGAGTTGAATCTGGCTTATTCTAACCTTCATTCAGCACCCACTGAAGGGAAGCCAGTTTCAAGCAGACGGGTTACTTTGCCAAAGTGCCACAGGAACCAGACTGAAGAGATGATCAGAAGTGAGCATAGTGTGTAAAAAAGCATGTAGATAATCCAGAACTTTAAAGTGTTCAGCAAGTCACAATCAGCAGCCCTGTAGAAGTCATGTAACTGATATTGAAAGTCCGTATCTTGGAATGGCAATTGCTGGAAAGTATTATCTGGACACCAAATATGTAAACACACACTTAATATATCAAAGCTTCTGTGAACAGCTTGATTAAATTCCAGAGAGTTCTGTAAGCTGCTGCAGAACTTTTGCATCTTCAATTTGTGGGACTATTATTCTGGGTGGAAGGATATGTATGTGTACTGGATTTGGAACACTAAAACCAGCAGTAGTATGTTATCCAGTTTTAGTTTATTAAGTTCCATCAACAGCTGAGCTACACATAGAGCAGGATTTTCCCAAGCCATTGGAGGCAGGTGTGGGGGCAAATAGGATGGGAAAATTCTGGTAAGTAATGGGAGGGGGAGTTAAAGTGTTCAGCCACGGGGCGGTTGGGTTGGTTGGTGCGGGTGGCCCAGAGGTGTTCTCTGAAACGTTCCGCAAGTAGGCGGCCTGTCTCCCCAATGTACACTCCCACTGCGCCAAGGACATGAAGGTCCTTGGCCTCCTCCATCGCCAGACCATGGCAACACGACGCCTGGAGGAAGAGCGCCTCATCTTCCGCCTAGGAATCCTCCAACCACAAGGGATTAATGCAGATTTCTCCAGCTTCCTCATATCCCCTCCCCCCACCTTTTCTCAGTCCCAACCCTCGGACTCAGCACCGCTTTCTTGACATGCAATCTTCTTCCTGACCTCTCCTCCCCCACCCCCTCTCTGGCCTATCACCCTCACCTTAACCTCCTTCCACCTATCGCATTCCCAACGCCCCTCCCCCAAGTCCCTCCTCCCTACCTTTTATCTTAGCCTGCTTGGCACACCTTCTTCATTCCTGAAGAAGGGCTTCTGCCCAAAACGTCGATTCTCCTGCTCCTTGGATGCTGCCTGACCTGCTGCGCTTTTCCAGCAACACATTTTTCAACTCTGATCTCCAGCATCTGCAGTCCTCACTTTCTCTGAGTTCCAGCCATGGCCATTTTGAGACTCCTTAATGTCACCCACTTGATCTCATATGCACCAAGGCTGGTAATTGGTAAAAGCAAACAATTTTAGAATTAGGGTGAACTCTGTCTTTGCTTATGGTCTCTTGGCTAAAATTGATGCTTGAGAGTTGAAGCGAAGACCTTGTAAAGCGAGGGGTTCTCATCAGGCCGTGAGGTTTCTTGCCCTTGGATTTCCAAAGGTTAATTCTTCAGGGAAGTTGCAATGGCTGGGACATCCACCTCTATGTTGAGATCTCCTGCTTTCAAGGTATTGCTATTAATTACCATGGTTGCGTAGTGACTTGCAGTTAGTTTATGGCCAGGCTTCGTGATCATTTCACTTTAGTTTGATGTCTTTCTGAAATGATTTCATGGCACTAGCTGATTGTAAAAGCAGACCACATAGCTCCCTGATTATGCAACTTTCTATCCACCCAAGTACTTTTCACATAAAGGGTTAGTGTTTATGTTGATTCCAAAACCCTGCACTGTGAGTTAACACTTTGAGTGGCTCAAGAATGTCATCTTGATAAAATAGGATGACAAAATGGCCATTCACTTCCATCTGCCAAAAAATTGAATTTCCTTCTATTCATTTGTTCAAAATGGACCTTGAAGATAGATAATCTAGAGATCTATGCATTGAGCCAGCTTTAAATAAGAGGCTGTGTAAATTCCTTGGATGACTGTGATTTAATTCAGTATTCAATTCAGATACAGTACTATCTCTAGCTCACATGATTTTCAGTAGACATTTTAATAGGTTATTTAAATTTGGTGTTTAAATGTTTTTAAAAGTGTAGAGAAAATGAGATTAGCACCAAGATTTACCTGACAGGAGGAGAACTCCCAACCTCAAGGTCTACAGGCAGAGAGGATGGCTCTTTCACCATGTCTGTGCACCAGTCCCTCATACTCTCCTAGCAGGTCATTGGTCATAAACACAGTGTCCTGGAACAAGATTTCTTTCTCAGTTGACCAGGTAGGCATACAGTGCCAATGCCCAACATGGTGCCTGTCATTGGAGGGAGACTCCCACCCCCTTCAGCCTCTGCTTCTTGCCACCTTGTTTGCTCCATTATGCAAGAAAGCGAAGAAATGGGAGCGTTTGTCATGACTTGTGAGCAGAGGTAAGGACGTCATTTGTCAAAGAGGATTCTGGGGGATGAGACAGCAATCGGCTGAGGGGTGTGTGTGTGTGTGTGTGAGAGAGAGAGAGAGCATAGGCTGGGCAGATGGGGAAGTGAGGTAACTGCAGAGAGAGGAATATGCAGAGCTGCAAAGTGTGTTGCGAAGACCTGAGAAGGAGGATGCTGGGCCAGCCTGGAGTATGGAGTTGGTACCTGACAGTGACTTTCTCACCCGTAGCACCTTCCTCAAGTCTTGGCTCCTCTTGATGCATTCCCACCGTGGTCATGGAATCACACTCCAGCTCCTGACTTCCCTGGTCACATCCACCTCTGCTTGCTTCTTCGGATCTATGTTCTCCCCTTCCTGTACTTAGGGATACTTACTGCAATCTCTCAGAACCTGTTGTCTAGTTAAGAGTGCGCGACCCAGGAGTTAACTCTCCCACATGCTGCCTACTTTCCCGTGGCTGCTGAATCCTGAAAGATCTAAGTGCCAGTGACGGTTTCAGATACACACCATATGCTCATGAAGAAACTTTCCTTTGATAGAAGGAGGCATCAGATGTCCCTCCTTCTGTAACTTGCTAAGCGATCTGCAAATAGTATATCGATTGATACAGATTGGCAAGGAGCAATGCTGCTCATCCTATGCAGGGAGTTAGGATCAAAATCAAAAAATGGTCTTGCCATTGCACCAGGAACGATGTTGGTAAGACTTTGCATTTGTTAAGAGTGAGAGGGGAAAAGTTTAGAGGAGATATGCATGGAAAGTTCTTTAAGCAGAGGGTGATGGGTACCTGGAACATGTTGCCAGCGGAATGGTAGAGGCAGGCACGTTAGCGTCATTTAAGATTATCTTCTAGACAGATACATGAATGGGAAGGGAGCAGAGGGATACAGAAAATAGGCAACAGGTTTAGATAGAGGATATGGATTGGCGCAGGCTTGGAGGGCCAAAAGGCCTGTTCCTGTGCTGTAATGTTCTTTGTTGGTTTATGCTATCTAATGGTCTCTAAGCATTAACTCTTTCCAAGCTGCATTCAAGTTCTCTGTGCTTAATGAAGTATGTTGCACACACTCAGAGCATGTACTATCAGACAAATGGAAACCATTTGTTTGATTTCTCATTTATTTCATTTGGAAACTTTTAAAACTATGAACATTTTTGCATACATTTCACGGACTCTGCTGAGTGAATTTAGCCATACTCAGGTTTTAAAACTTGATATTAATGTTGGGAGGGGGCGCGATGTTGAGGAGGAAAAGGGACAGTGACAAAAGCACTTCCATCACCAATGATGTTAAGGTAAAAAAGGTAAAATTAGCAAGGTTTCCTGCCCCAGAGACCCCCCCCCCCCCCCCAACTCTTTTACGCATCTGATGTCAGTGAAGCAATTAGTTTCCATGGCTCTGATGCCTTTTACAGCTGGATAGTCTCCAACATTTAGAAATAATGGAATTGTCTACACTAGCAACATGAAACAGGCTCAGCAGGGAGAATAAATAGCTTGACTTCAATGAAAAAAAGCTACAGCAAAGTTTCTGCAGTGGACACATTTCGTACCTTTGGTATCATGTCTTATATGAAGATTGGTTGTTGCTACATACCTGTAGCAGCTTGCCTCTGCACAATGAGCATCCTCAAGTGTGAAATAGTGGAAAACAGAGCAGCGAGCAATAAGAAATACACTTGATACACATTCTTGTTTGTGCTTCTCTTATTTCATTTCTCGCAATACTTTTCCAACACTCAGCTACTCAGGAATCAATGTTTAGCAGACTACAATTTATTAGGATGCTTTAAAATTCATAAGTTATTATTGAAAGAATAATTTTGTGTCCTATGTGCTTAAATGGTGAACAGCTTATTGCTCGATCTGTACCTTCAGGTGTGCAAGAAGGGCTGACTGGGAACTGCTCCTGCCATTAGAAAACTATAGGGGGTGCTAAAGTGCAGAAGATTAGTTGGGCTTCATAAATACAGATCAGCTTTCAATCTGTCATCAGCTTCATCTTGGAGAAACAAATAGAATTCCCTTCAAATAAGCAATGGATCTCTCTTCACAAAGACAGCGGTTAGTTTCTCAGACAGGTTCACATTAGGCCTTTTAACTCAACTAAACAATAGCTGTCATCCTTCAGTTGGACCCCAATCAAATGTCTTTCAACTTTTTAAGGATGGAAAAATCCTTCACAAGATTTGAAATACAGACGTAGCTTTTATCATATTACATCTGTCGAACCACTCTTGTGAAAGTATGTAATGACAGGGACAGGCTAGACTCATCAACTATTTAGAGTGAACGAGAAAAGACTAAATAACTTTGACTTTTTTTTACTGGTGCAATATATATTCTAATAGGCTGCTTGAAATCTTGTTTTCACATTTTATTTTCAAAATTTCATTTCAACTCTCAAAGGAACTATAGTAATTCATTTGTTTGAAATGAGGATGCACAGTAACATTGTTGCTCTCCTTCAGTCCTCTGTTGAAAACTAAATTCATCCCAAAGCACCATGATCTCGCCCACAAAAAGAGTAAGGAAGCATTAATTTCATCCTCACCAGCTAAGCAGTGGCAACATACATTTTTACATGTGCGTTATAGCTTGGAGCTATGGTTAGTGATGGCATAGGATTCAATTACTTTCCATCACCTAGTTGACCTAGAATCTCTCCCATTCTTATTGCCTATCCTTTTCATATGTTGGAAAGGTTTATATGTTATAAATGCACCTCCCTTGATTATCAAGCTCTAGAGGGGGGCATCTTGAATATAGAGTTCACCTCAGAGGCAAGGACAATGTCCACTGTGCCACAAGACGTCCCCTAGAACAATAGTGGGCTGTAAGTATGTGAACATTTATGGTCATGCTTCCTGGGGACTTCCTCAGCCCCCTGGCTGTGTTTTTAAGGGTGGTTGAGAGTATTACATAATTGAAGAGAAATGGCTAGCACCCATTTCATGCCATGATTTAGTCTTCAGAGCAGATACTCTGTCTCATTTTCAATATGCTCCCCACCCCTACAACCTCTTTGATAAAAGGGTTGATTTACAAATGTGCAGAAAATAATTTCCTCTGGATCTTAAAGGAATTGGATCTTAATCTCAAACTAAAGCATTCACCAGATTGCCTGTCCACTTCTCTTTTTGGAGACTTGTACCTTGTGCACCTTAGGGAACCTTACGTTATAACCCAATGAAGGTCCAGGATGTGAAAACACTGCCATTCAGATATCCTGTCTCGCCCCTTCTTCTTACAACACTGGCTGATGTGGAGCTGGCTCTTGACTTCACAAGGTCATCCCATAAGTTTGGCCAGCAAGCTGGGATACAATAAGAAAGAAACTCTGATCTTGTTAGCACGTTTTCATATGGTGGCCTGCCATTCTGCACCAAAGGACCACCAGCAGTGGGTACAGCATTATATTGTTGTTTGATCAGTGCCCATGACAACCACCTGTAATGTTTATTTAAATTCATTCACGGAATATGGGTGTTGCTGACTGGGCTGGCAGTTGATGTCTATCCCTACTTACCCTTGAGAAGATAATGGTAAGCTGCCTTCCTGAAGCACTGTAGTCTATGTGCTGTAGGTAAAAAATGCCAATAGGAAGGGAATTCCAAGATTTTGACCCAGCAGCACTCAAGGAACAGTGATATATTTCCAAGTCAGGATAGTGAGTGGTTTGGAGGGGAACTTGCAGGTAGTGGTGCGCCCATGTATCTGCTGCCCTTGTCCTTCTAGATGGAAGTGGTTGATGGTTTGAAAGGTGCTGTTTAAGGAATCTCGATGTGCAGCCGTTAAATATGAAAATAAGATAATGATAATATGATAATGCCTGAACAATGCTACAAATTTTGCTAAATTGTTGTTCCTATCCTCATGAAAGCTGCAGAACAAATGCAGCATTAATAGTCAATAGCTACTTTCAATGTATTATTTAGAGGAATTTTCACTTGAAGTGACTCTGGTGAATCTTTTTAAAGCTGCCAGAATATTTTTGGGCCAGGCTATTGGTTAGTTCTCTTTAGTATTTTCAGAAAGTGGATATGGTGAAGAGCAAGAAATGCTTTTCAAAATTGGTTTGGTCTGAATTACTTTTGTTAATATAAAAGAGGATAAAGAAAAGAAAGGGTGTACACATATACATCAGGAACAGCTGTAAGGTAAATCAGGTTGATCCCCTATAACTGGCTCAACTGCACCGAGACATTTTGGGTAAAAATCTCTTGTGTGACAAAATACTGTTCTTACTCTACAGGCCAACAACAACAAAGAGGTTATCTGTTTTAGAAAGAGATAAGAAAGGCATTTGAGAACAGGGAAGTCATTTTAATGGAGATTTCAACCAACCAAGTACAAATGAAAATAATTCCTGAGTTTTAGAGTCATAGTTGATAGAACACAAAGTGCTTTATCTGACCAGTTGGGTTAATATTTAACTTGGGGAGATTGGGGTGGGTGAAGGGGATACCATTTAATTAGGCAAGAGAGTGCAGAAAAATTAATTTCCACATAAGGTCGAATCCTGTCATTGCTGGTGTTCATTTCTGTTCCTGAGCATGATGGGGTTGGCGGGTGGGTCAGTTAGGTAAAAACAATTACTGCAGATGCTGGAAACCAGATTCTGGATCAGTGGTGCTGGAAGAGCACAGCAATTCAGGCAGCATCCGAGGACAGGCCAGTTAGTCATTAGTTTGATTGAGGATCTGGCATCAGGAAGAGGGATCTTCTCCAGAATGCGGTGCCTGGGGTGGAGGTGAGGGGTGGGGTGTTGGGAGGTGGAAGGGGTGGGGGAGGGGAGAGAGGGTGGGGGCGGGAGGTGGAAGCAACTTAGGCCCCAATCACTCGAAGTTAGGACTCCAGGGGGTTCACTGTGCTCAGGTCATGGGCAGAGTCATTGTCCTCAGGGACGGCAGAGCCATTGTACTTAGGTCAGGGGGCAAGGGCATGGACCAGTAGCCCTGAACCCTGTCCCTGGCCCTGGCAATGTGGGCACTTGCAGCTGTCCCTCTGCCCACTAGGCCATTGGTCCTTCCCAAAGATCCCTGTCCTCACTCACCGATGACTTGCGTCCCTCACTAATGCTGGGTCTGTGATATATGCATTGCCCAGTCACCAAGTTGAATAATTGATACAAATACAAATTGTTGTTACTGTTTCCAAAGTCATATTTCCAGTGATTTTTCAATATAAGTTGCTTCAGTGCCTGAGTAAGAAGGGAACTTTGAACATTATTTTTCAAGTATGAGCTGACTCTCAGTTCCAAAAGATCAAACACATTTGACACAGCGGTAATCCATAACATATAGAGGAAAAAGTAGAGAAGTGGGAATTAGTAATACAAAGATGACATTTATCAAGAACAACCTCAATAAATAAAGCATATCGGCAATTCTCCAATTGAATAGGCCTTATTTAATTTTAATATAATAATTGAGCAGTTAATTGATTCAATGGTGTTTCTTATTGGATAAGTTTTATTCATTCATGTGATATGACCTTTGCTGGCTAGGCCTCTATTTATTGACCACGCTTAACCGCTCTCGACAAGATGGTGGTGAGCTGTCTTCTTGAACTGCTGCAATCCTTGCAGTGTTCAGGTAAGAGGCTGCAGTCCAAATCATTTCACTCAGAGAATGGTTTCATGCCTAGACAAATGATTGTCTCTTTCTTGGAAGATATTCCAATGTAATCTTCCAAGCTAAGCACTTCACACATCTTCAACTATACCTTCCACCTCTGCCGAGGAGTAAAAAGATAGAAACCACACCATCACCAACAGCATCAGCTGTGACAAGTATAACAGCAACAGCAGCACCAACCACCTTCTCCTTGACCATGTTGCCCTCAACAAGTGGAGGACTCAGCGTTCTCAACATGTCTGAACATCAATGCCTCCAGAAGCTCATGCTGCCAAATTCAAGTTGTACGATCCTGTGCTGACTTGATAGAGTGGATACAGGGAAGATGTTTCCTCTTGCAGGAGAGACTAGAACTAGGGGAAAAGGTCTCCCTTTTAAGATGACAATGAGGAGATGTTTATTTTCTCAGAGGGTTGATTGTGGAGTACTCTTCCCCAGAAAATAGTGGAGGTTGAATCATTGGCATCAGTAACTAAATGGAATTTTGATAGACAAAGGAGTCAAGGGTTTTGAGGCAGAAGGAAGTGGGGTTGAGACGATAAGCACCATCAGCCACATTCTTACTGAATGGTGGGCCTGGCTCAGAGGTCTAATCCTGTTCCTTTTCTTATGTTCCTCTTCTGTCACAGCAGTCACTCCTGACATTGGCAGCTTCCTGGTAAAGCATGTGGGCATGCATTGAGAAGGTATGTGTCACTGGAGGGCTTTCCTCCACCACTCTATGTTTCCCCTCACTGCTCTATTGACTCTTGATCCTGGCAGATCATGGCAACAAGAAAGCCCTGAGAAATATAAGTGTTTGTAACAGCTTCTGTGCAGAGGAAAGAAAGGCACAAATGGTGGAGGATGGGTATGCAAGAGAGCAACTGGTGTCTTAGTTCGATGAAAAGTGCAGGAGGACATGCCAGGGGCAGCAAAAGGTCTAGCAAAAATTGACACGTCAACTTTGTGAAGTTCCAACACAGGATCGATTACATGTCAAACAATGAAGCAGCATGCAATACACAGGAAACCGTGAACTATGGGGCGGTTCTAAACTCTGCAGGCCTGCTGCTTTCATTTGTGAATGGTTTAAACATAGAAACATTGGGTTGTAGGAAAAGTGGAGCAGAAATAATCCCCTCAAGTCTGCTACATTAATCTCGCTAAAGGCTGATCATCCACCTCAACACCCAATTCCTGTATAATAACCACTTCCCTTGACATCATTAACAGGAGGTGGTGCCTCTGTAAATATTCCCATTCTCTATGATAAGGAGTTCAGAAAATCAGAGCAAGAGACAAGGCAAGGAAGTGTTCACATCAGTCTTCAGTCAGAGATGCCAAGTGTAAATCCATTTTAGCCCCTTCTTTCTCCTCATTCACTCTGTGTAATATCAAGAAATGGCTGAAGACAATGGACACAGCAAAGGTGTGGAATAAAGTGGCTAAAGACTTGTGATCTAGAACTATCTGCCTCCCCAGTCAAACTGTTTCAGTAAAAGATAAAGTCACCATAGTCCTATTGTACCATAGTGCTGCTCTCTCATTACAGAGATAGATGATTGGTGGTGGTTTAATCTGAGGGTTAGCAGTGAGGGGAGAGGTTGAGGAGAGTCCCACATCAGCAAGTGCAGAAATTGAACTTACACTGTTGGAAATTCCCTGGCCAACATTTCTGTCTCAGGCCTGTTGCAAGGTTCAGTGAAGCTCCAAGCAAGCATCCCATTTTCCATTTGGGGACCCTCAAGCCTTCAGGATTTATTATCATTCTTGATACTTCTAGGGCCTGGGCACCTTGTCATGCTCTTTGGAGGGTTGGTGCTGAGTTGTCAGGCTGAATGGCCTGTTTCCACACAGTAGGAAGTTTGTAAAAATATCTAGGCTACTTTCATCACAGCTAAGCTATTTTAACTTGCTCATGGTCCCCATTAGCAGTTGTTCTTCCTCCATAGCTCACCAATATCCATTCCTTTGTCTGCCCATATGCTGGTCTCTCTTTCTCTCTCTCTCTGGGCTTTATCTCCACCAATCACTTAGTCGTTCCCCCTCCCCATCCCTTTCTTTTGGACCACCTTTCCTGAGCTACCATCAGTTCTGAAGAAAGGTCACTGGATCCAAAAAGTAGCTCTGCTTTATCTCCACAGATGTTGCCTACTGAGGTTTACACACACACACACACTCATTCTTCAACCAGCCAGATCTTCAGTAGTTTAGTTGCCTTAATTCTTGCAGGTTGCACGGGGTTATAAGATGTAAAGAGCAACTAATTCACTTAGAAAATGTCTCTGAATTATCAATTCAAAAATCAAAGATCACATGTCAAATCTTTCTTCCTGATATTTATAACAAATTTATTTCACATAGCTCTCGTATTGTGCAATACATTTTGTGCTTTTCTTTTTGAAGTTGAAAGTACATTGGTAACCTTTCATGACTCTGTACAGTGACTGATTTCCACAGTAAACGAAAGGAAAAATAAAACTTATGGTTTATCAGCTGGGTTTTACTTTGGAATCTTTCTTGTTGCTGGGCTCATAATACCATCGACAAAGATGGATAAGCCACCTGCTGATCATCAGATTCAGTCAAATTTAGAAAGAACTAGATGGTAAGAAGGTCAATTTGAAACCATGTCGTATCAGTGCTGCTATTTCAGGATTACACTGTTATTAACTGTAACTTATTGGCATGAGTTTCCCATGACAGACTCTTTGCTGACAGGACCCACAGTCAAACATCACCCTTGTGTACAATGAGTCAGAACTCTGCTATGGTGTGTCCTGAACTGTGAACAGCAACAGTGCAGATATGGCTTCAGTTAACAACACAGCATTGTTGATTTCCTTCCAGTTTATTTTTGATTCTAGCTCATGTCATAAGGTGTTCCATGTAAATTTGCGCCTTACTGAAAAATTAATAGATTCCAGCCCCACTTTTTTTCCTGTTGAATTTCATGGGATGTTTTTGTTACAGTATGTTACTGGGGTACCTCAATGATTCAGTGAGTAAATGCATAAAGTGGTGAAAATTGAACATACAGAACTGGAACATTCCAGGTTTGGTTAGTTTTATCCAGGATTGCAGCCATTCAATACTTAATTTTGCAAAGTGTTGCTGTCAAGTCTGGTATTTGCTGCCTTTCTCTAGAGGCTAGAAATTATTTAGCAAGTAACTCATCTCCTGACTCCTCAATGCCTGTCCGCTATCTACAAGGCACAAGTCAGGAGTATAAAGGAATATTCTGCTCTGGTCTGGATGAGTGCAGCTCCAACAACACTCATAAAGCTCAACATAATCCAGCACAAAGACGACCGCTTGCTTGGAATCTCATCTTCCCCCCTCAAACATAACCGGACTAAACCAAATTTTACAACAATACGACATATTCTCTGTCAAACAAATGTTTTGCCTGCTGCTATCAGTGACATTTCCACATCTAAATGATTGTTTCATTTTCTCCTCCTTGTGAAACCTATTTTACCAGACTAATTTTGATCTGCATAAGAGGCATCAAAACTGCTAACAGAACGCAGTGCACAGAACGCATGGTCAAGGTGTGAATTGGAAATACACAGGCAGGAGGCTGGAAGAACACAGCAAGCCAGGCAGCATCAGGAAGTGGAGAATATAACATTTTGGGTGTAACCCATCGTGAATGGGGCCATTCATGAGGAATTTTTTTTTTGTGCTTTATGCTAATGAAAACAAAATCAGAATTAAGTGAAGACTATTGCAGAGCATGATTGGAATTATAAAAATGTACATTATTGAATTAGGTGATTTGGCCCATCATTTATAGGTCTGGGTTGCAACCATTATCTGCTTTAAGCAATGGAGGTACAGTCAACCCAAATGTATTAGTTGCTGTGAACTGCTTTCTGATTCCTCAAAAAACTGAAACCTGTATGTTTTAAATTTTAAATGCGCCCAGAACTCTGCATTAAAAAATGTAAAAGGTTAGTTTTCTGGTGTTAGTGTAAAGCCATTGAAAATTATTTCTTTGCTAACAGTAAAAGTTTAAAATTAACATTTATTGAATTCCCAGGCAGTCCACTTTGTGGTTACATTGCAGTCAGCTCAATGCCTAAACAGTGGAAGATCATACAAACCCGATGTCCATTCCAAGCAAACTGGTGACCAGCTGTCTAGAAGGAGTAGTCTGTTTTGTGTGTTAAGCCATATTATAATTCAACTGGTAAACTGCAGACACCAAATGAGCAGTAATGCTTCCAGACCATCACAAGATTGGGCAGTCTAGCTAATCACTATGATTAAAGCAGCTGGATATATCTGGGTACAGGTGGGAGTTGGGTAATAGCAGAGGCACACCACAGTAATAAACACAAGCCCATTTTCTGGCACTTCTTTGGTTGTTTCTGGTGGAGCTGGAAATGTGTTGCTGGAAAAGCGCAGCAGGTCAGGCAGCATCCAGGAAACAGGAGAATCAACGTTTCGGGCATAAGCGTTTCTGGTGGAGTCTGTGCAATGCAGGCACCAATCAGAAGTGTCCTAAACCACTAAATTGGATCCTACTGGCACATGAAGCAGATTTGCATTGAATTGGACCTGCTGCCTAACTCAGGAGGGTAACCACGGCAACGGTAAGACTAGTTAATTAAATTTCACACAAAAGGGAGGGCTTCAAAATTAATCCCAAAGTCTAAATTCAACCTGAGCAACTTCATATAACTATTACATGTATTCCGCACTGATATGCCACTGGAAGTCCTTTAGTGGGATAAAGTCGCACATATGATACCACTTTAGCAGGAAAAGCTGTGATTAGATGGTCTCATAATTCATCAAACCTTTTTCCAAACTTTTGCTGAACTAGTCCATTACTGTGAAAGGAAGCTTGTTTTGTGAAGGACCCTTACACATGAGCGCCCTCACATACACACAAACACAAACACACTCAACCCTCCCATTTAGAACTGTACTCTTTTTGCCAGAAGGATCTGTTTCTGGATTGCTTCCCAGTATCAGACAAACTGATATTTAGGGTGGGACTGACTGTGAAGTACTGTTCAGCTGTCAGCAGCAGGTCTGTCAGCAAGTGACCCGCGAGAAACAGGCACAGAGACCTGAATCCTTTTTAATCCTGAATACCAACCTCCAAACTTCTTAAAATGTAACTGACTAGCGAGGCAGAATTATTGATTGATAAAAAAACTCTTGACCGATTCTAACAAATCCTCAGCTGGTATTGGCTGAATGGGATTTCAGTGAAAGGAATTGGCTGTGATCGAATACCGAGTTACGTTGCTCACATTAGATGGCATTTGTTCGAGTTGAACAAATTGTTAAGAAGCTTTCTAATTTGCATAGATAAAATATCATTAAAATGATGGCAACATACAATATTATTTCTAACAAGATTTTTCCCAATCTTAAATTATTTAGCGTTAAACAAAATTGAGGTGCCATATTTTTATACCTTTGCCTTTCAGAAAGAATCCACAACCAAGAAGAAAGTTACAAGTTGAAGTCGGAGTCATATATTCAGGAAACACATCAGCAAGTCATCAGTTCTTTTAAGATAAATGAAAGCTGTTTGATGTTTGGGATTTGTCCGCTCCAATGGAATTTCAATTAAATCATTAGGACTTGTGTTTGTCTTTGCAGGTGCTTATTAACCTGACTATTTTTTAGATTTCCAGCATTCACAGTTTAGTTTCTCTTTTATGTTTACAGATTACAAGTTGAAAAAAAAATATGGCAAACATTTAAAACTTAATAATTAATTGTTCACTTAAGATCATTTTGTGCATACAAATATTTTTTCAAAAATGATTTTGCAGAAGTGATATTGTTGATGCCACACAGCTGTATATTCTCAACATAGCCATGGAGCAATTTGATGTTTCCGTGCTTATTAAGTTATGACTTTTGGCACTGAAGTAACTGCATAGAGGCTGTATCCTGTCACCAAGTCACCTTTATTTACATATGCACAGTACATAGGCTCTGACCAGCCAGCTCAGAGCCAGTCCCTGGAGTGAGGTGACTCTCTGAACCTCCTGTTTATATCTGTCAGTCAGGGCTCCCTGCTTGGCCCAGGTTAACAGCCCTAATCAAGGATCTCATAGTCAATGAGACCCACCTGGCCCTCATTCTAATCATTAGAGGGAACAAAAGATAAAATGGTATCATGAAATAAATGGGCAATAGGTATTCCTAGTTCATCAAACATTGCAGTGTTCAAGAGATCCAGTGTTCTGGATATGGATCCAGAAAAATCTCCATTAATTTTTTCCTAAGACCATACAGAAGTAGAAAGGGGCAGAACACAAAATTTATCCTTGAAGGGCTAGAAATTAGTTAAAAAGGACTGGAAATATGGAGTGGAATATCATGTACGTCATATATATCAAAGTCAAAGACTGCATTAATCCTGTAAGAATATCTTACAATAATATACCTGCCAAGATGAATTATGAATCCAGGAAGGATCTGAGGCCCTTCTGAAGGCCTCAAAGAAACTCATACCAGTTCTGACCTGGTTTATGTCCCATTGAGGCCAGCCAAGGGTGCAATGATCAGGAACACTGAACATTTTTCTTGTGATGTGGTCTTGACAAAAGTTCCAACCACCAACCCAACATCAGTAACACTTTAAAAAATGCAATCTCAGTGAAATCATGTGCTCCAAGTTCTTGGCAAAAATCCAGCCTTTCAGCCTTACAGGCCTCAGGAGGCCAACTGTCTGAATTGGCCATTTGGCCATTTTCTTAATTGGCAGATTAGACACTTCCTATGCCACAACAGGGGTTTGCTTTAAACTTACGCACAAAAAAATAAGTTTGAATAGTTATTGTAACTAAAAGAAAATCTCCCATAACCTCTCAGTTTTAACATAAAGAAAATTGATAGTTTATTTTTATACAATCTGAATAAATTCACTCCTGTTTGACAGCGAGACTTCTAAATGTTTCTTCTTTTTTCTTCTGTTCCCTGTTGAAAAAGCAGAAGTTTACAATGTACTCAGATTTCAGGGAAATAAAAGCAATGTCTCAGGGATATAAATGCCAATGCTCATTCACACCTGCACACAGTCAGCCAGCACTTAGAATTAGACAGTAGTTAAAAGCAGCTGGAATGAAAGAGACAACATTAGTCGAGTGATAACAAAACAATCTATATACAAGAAATGTTTCACATGACAGCTATAGAGCATATGGAAAATCATCCCCACTGATAAACATTAAATGATATCATATACAAACAGGAATGTTGCCACAGGAAGATGGAAAACAACTGTACAGACTCATATTTGAAACTTTGGACATGTGGTGAAATACATATTAGTTGTGCAAAGAACTAAACCATGCTTCAGATCAATTCTTTCAAGATTGCATCCTGCTTTTTGGCAATTGAATGATGACTACATTAAGGCTGTGTTACAATCTTTAAACGTGTGAAAAAAAAGGTGTAACATTGGCGTTGTAATCTGCTCCACAGCAGATAAAAGATGGCCATAGTTGACTTCAAAGGATGTGTGTAACTTCCGAGGAGCGGCAATCATCATCAAGTTGCCCCTTCACTTCACTGGTCCCCCAACTCAATTCTGCTCTTTCTTCTAGGAACATCCAAGTCTAGTTTTCTCAAAACAGCAAAGTTCTTTATCCCTCAGAGAACTCCAACAAAGCGGATTAATTTCAGGAGGAAGACAAGGTGGTAGCCAGGGGTGGTAGCTAGTGATTAGGAAGTGGTTATAGTGTTCAGGTGGTTAGGAGGATAGTTAAACTTTGAGTGGTAGTCAGGTTGGGTAAATGGGTTGGGGGAGAAAGATGGGTCACATAAAAGGGTGATCGGTGTGTCAGATAAAGGGTAGCTAAGTGGTGATGGAGCAGCCAGGCAGTTGATGGGTCGTCGGATGGCTGGAGTTAGTGTGGAGGTGGTCAGCTCAGTAATGTGGTAGTAGTGTGGTTGAGCGTAAGTGGGTGGCAGGATGGAGTTGGGTGGCTATTTGAATTGGATAAGGTGTCAATGTAAGTGGTTGTTGTTGGGGTGCAAGGTGGCGGTACTGAGGGGTCAGACTAGATTTTAACCTAACATTTATCGAGCCAAAATAGGGGAAGCTTTAACAGCTGCCATCCTGGATCTGGTGGAACTCTACTGCAATAGTTTCAATGCAGATTTCCACACGGTGGTTCCATACCGGAGCGATGCTCAAACACAAAGTGCCTCCCTCGTTAATAGTCCCCTCTGTTTTACCATCTATGCAGCTCACTGGATTCCCATCTCATGGGCAACAAGGTAAGGGAATTAGGTTTAGCCTGTCAAATAAAAATCTCTGCTGTTGAGATCAACATTTCCAACTGTGTAGAATCCCCTCTGGATCACACTCTTGTTTGAATATTTGTATAAGTCTGAAGGAGCCTGGAAAGGGTTGGTCTCTCAGTTTGTGGTGGAAACTGTTGCTTTAGTTTTTGCAAGATGATAAGTGGAATACTTAATTAAAGGTAGAAGACAGAAGAAGGTGGTGGTGGGTTGTTTTTCAGACTGGAGCCTTTGACCAGTGGAGTGCCACAAGGATCGGTATTTGGTCCACTACTTTTCATCATTTATATAAATTATTTGGATGTGAGCATAAGAAATATAGTTAGTAAGTTTGCAGATGACATCAAAATTGGAGGTGTCATGGACAGCGAAGAGGGTTACCTCAGATTACAACAGGATCTTGACCAGATGGGCCAATGGGCTGAGGAGTAGCAGATGGAGTTTAATTTAGATAAATGTGAGGAGCTGCATTTTGGGAAAGCAAATCTTAGCAGGACTTATACACTTAATGCTGGATCAGTGGTGCTGGAAGAGCACAGCAATTCAGGCAGCATCCGAGGACAGGCAAAATCGACGTTTCGGGCAAAAGCCCTTCATCAGGAATAAAGGCAGAGAGCCTGAAGCGTGGATTCTTGTAGAGAGAGGAGGAAAACTTCTTCAAGGCAGGCATCCTTGCAAGAGGATTCGCAGTAGGGTTAAATACACTTAATGGTAAGGTCTCAGGGCATGTTGCTGAACAAAAAGACCTTGGAGTGCAGGTTCATAGCTCCTTGAAAGTGGAGTCGCAGGGAAATAGGATAGTGAAGAAGATGTTTGGTATGCTTTCTTTTATTGGTCAGAGTATTGAGTACAGGAGTTGGGCAGTCATGTTTGCGGCTATCCAGGACATTGGTTAGGCCACTTTAGGAATATTGTGTGCAATTCTGGTCTCCTCCTTATCGGAAGGATGTTGTAAAACTTGAAAGAGTTCAGAAAAGATTTACAAGGATGTTGCTAGGGTTGGAGGATTTGAGCTATAGGGAGAGGTTGAATAGGCTAGGGTTGTTTTCTCTGCAGTGTCGGAGACTGAGGGGTCACGTTATAGAGCTTTATAAAATCATGAGGGGCATGGATAGGATAAATAGACAAAGTCTCTCCCTTGGGGTGGAGTTGTCCAGAACTAGAGGACATAGGTTTAGGGTGAGAGGGGAAAGATATAAAAGAGACCTACGGGGGAAACTTTTTCATGCAGAGGGTGGTACTTGTATGGAATGAGCTGCCAGAGGAAGTGGTGGAGGCTGGTACAATTGCAACATTTAAGAGGCATCTGGATGGGTATATGAATAGGAAGGGTTTGGAGGGATATGTGCTGGGTGCTGGCAGGTGGGACTAGATTGGGTTGGGATAGCTGGTTGGCACAGACAAGTTGAACTGTTTCCGTGCTGCACATCTCTATTTCCCATCTAACCATGAATGTTCAAAGTCTCTGACACTAGCTCAGAATCATTCTACTTTAGATAACAATTTAGTGCATAAAATTATTTCTGCTCATCTTCCATTTATTTTTCTGTCAAATACCTAAAACATCTGCCCCTCTGGGTTCCAAGCCTCCTGCTAGAATGGGTTGCAGGTTTTTTTGATTCGATCTTTCACAATCCTTCATAATTTTGAACATTTCTAAGTTTCTTTGTAGGAAAAAGTGTCAAATTATGGTGCTGGTGTGTACAACTGTAATGATAAGTTGGCCATTACTTCTTACAAGTTAAATTTTTGCTTTCTCTGCACAATATAATGGATTTTGTTTATCCTTCTTTCTCTCATCTCTTGGTACACACATTTGTGGCTGCACACCATGATAGTCATCTGTATCATTCTTAAACATCAACTGCTTCCTCTCAGCCCACATGCAGGAGACAAAAGGCTAAAATACAATGACAAAGCCGACGCCAAGGTATTCAAAACTGGGCTGACAGTGAATGGCAGTCTGAATATACCCTGATGCATTTTAATGAAGGTCGGGCTGATCGTGCCCTTGATGTACCTACATGAAGTTCAATTACCATATACACAACTTGCTGATCTCATTGCTTCATACCACGATCTGTTTATTATCATAAGCTGTCAAAATAATAAGACATTTCCTCTTCATTTTAATCACCAACCTCTACATTTCAGACCTCAATGTTGCAGAAGCCCCATTGTTAAAGAATGGATTTTTCAGGCAAATCTTGAGGAAAGAATTGTTTAATGATTGTTCACATACATTAAAAATGGGGTCAGTGCATGTTTCCTCACTTGGTAAAGTACTTGCTGAAGTTTTAAGGATATATAGTCCTGTAATTGGAAAGTATTACTAGTTGCACTGGAAAGGGCAGGTGCAAGTTGTGATTTTTGTTGACTTTTTAGCAACAAGAAAATATGAAGGAAAGGAAATTACCACTAATTGGGTTGAAGAAGCTCTGCCCTGGTGTGTTCATACCTACCACTAATGATTTAAACCAATAATTACTTAGCCAACTTAGCCAGATTCTTAAAACCACATCTCCAATCTCATTTTGCAGTAAATCTCAATACTTGACTATAGCAATCTAATCATTGATATTGCAAAAATTATTTGTGTTGATTTAAGTGTATGATATTTATTTGAAATTAGAAAGAAGAAATAACAATAAGCATAATGAAACTAATGAAATACTCCTTGAAGTGTAGTCATGTCATAACCTGAGAAATGCAGTAGCTGATTGTTTTGAAAATATCTTTAACAGGATATGGCATCACTGCATAGGTCAATGCCCACATATTCCCACCCCAATTGCAATTCAAAAAGCGGTGACATCCTTCTTGAGTGACTGTAGTCCTTGGGGTGTACAGACACTTACATTTTGCTATCAGGATGGGAATTCCAGAATTTGACCCAGCAACACTGAAGGAACAGCATCTTAATTCCAAAACCAGATGGTGCGTGGCTAACAGGGAACTTGCAGGTAATCATGTTACCATGTATCTGTTGCCCTTGACCTCCTAGGTGGTAGAGGTTAATGATTTGGAAGGTACTGCTGAAGGAGCTAGAATGGGTCACTGCAGTGCATCTTACAGATGGTACACTTAACTGCTAATGTGTGTTGGTAGTGAAGAAAGTGAACATTAAACCTAGTGGATGTGGTACTCATAAAGCAGGCTGCATTGTTAAGCTTCGTGAGAGTTGTTAGAGCTGCACTCACCCAGCCAAGTGAAGAAGGTCCATCACACTGCTAACTTATGCCTGGTAGATGCTGGGCTGGCACTGAGGTTACAGGTGTTTCATTACAGAATTCTTTCCCTTTGACCTACTCTTATAATGGTAGTATTTACATGACTGGTCTGGTTCAGTTTCTTATCAGTGGTAACCCCCACGGTCTTAGTGGTTATAGTGCCATTGAACATCAAGGGGAGATGGTTAGATTCTCTTTTATTAAAGATGGTCATTGATTAGCACATATGTAGCATGCATGTTACTTACTACTTACGGTATCCAGGTCTTGCTGCATATGGACATGGGTGTTTGAGGTGACGTAAATGATGCTGAAATTTGTGAAAGCAACAGCAAATAACCCCATTATTATGATGTGGTCAAATGATGGGTAAAAGGTCTTTAAAAAATCAGATGAAGGTGTTTCCTCCAATTCCCACTGATGGGCAGTTTTGCCAATGTTTCTGAATGCTTTACTCAGTCAAACACAGTCTTCATGTTAAAGGCAGTCACTTTTACCTCATTCTTGGAGTTCAGAAATTTTGCCCATGTTTGAATCAAGGTTGTTGTGAGCTCAGGAGCTGAGTGGCCCTGGGGGAGTCCAAGCTGAGCTTCAGTTGAGAAAGTGTCAATTGATAGCACTGTCAATGAACCCCTCCCTCCTTGCAACCAGCAATGTGATAACAACCAAATAATCTGATTAGTGATACTAATTGAGGGAATAAATTTTAGTCAGGGTATTGATGAGAACTCACCTGATTTACTTTGATGTAGAGGTGCCAGTATTGGACTGGGGTGGACAAGGTTAAAAATCACACAACACCAGGTTATAGTCCAATAGGTTTATTTGGAAGTACAAGCTTTTGGAGCACTCCTCCTTTATCAGGTAGCTAGTGGGGCAGGATCATAGGACACAGTATTTGTAGTAAAAGATCAAAGTGTCATGCAACTGATGTGGTGTATTCAACAAACCTAGATTGTTGTTAAGTCTTTAATCATTTAGAATGGGTTGCAGGTTTTAATTCATTAATATGTAAATCCCAGAACTTCTGCAAATATGTGAGTTGTATATGAGTGTGTGTGTGTGAGAGAGAGACACACAGAGAGGGTGTGTGTGTTGTGTATGTAAGAGTATATTTATGTGGGTGCTTGATAGAGTGCGCGTGCGGGTGTGACAAAGTATATGCCTGTGAGAGGGTATGTGTGTTGTGTGTATGTGTGAGAGTGTATAGTATAGTGGGGTCACCTGTAGTGTAACATAAACCCAAGATCCCAGTTGAGGCCATTCCCACGGGTACTGAACTTGGCTATCAGCCTCTGCTCGGCCACTCTACGTTGTTGCGTATCCTGAAGTCCATTTTGAAGGATGGTCACCCGAAGATCTGAGGTCAAATCCCACTGACAACTGAAGTGTTTCCTGACTGGGAGGGATGTTCCCTATCTGGCATCGTATCCTGTTCTTATGAGGGCATCCTTCAGCACCTTCAGGTGTTTGTCGCATTCCTCCTCATCTGAACAGATCCTGTGTATGCGTAGGGCTTGTCCATACGAGATGACTTTTTTAACATGCTTTGGGTAGAAACTAGAGAAATGCAGCAACACTAGGTTATCCGTGGGTTTGCGGTAGAGTGAGGTACTGAGGTGCCTGTCCCTGATGAAGATGCTTGTGTCCAAAAATGAGACAGATACTAAAGGGTAGTCTATAGTAAGTCTGACGGCAGGATGAAACTTGCTGATATTACAGTGCAGTTGTTTCAGTGAATACTCGCCATGGGTCCAGAGGAAGAAAATGTTGTCAATATATCTGCTGTATAGTGTTGGTCAGAGGTCTTGTTCGATCTTGTGCATGAAAATGTTGGCATATTGGGGTGTAATTTTGTTCCCCTGGCTGTTCTGTGTGTCTGGATGAAGAACTGGTTATAGAGTCATAGAGATGTACAGCATGGAAACAGACCCTTCGGTCCAACCCGTCCATGCCGACCAGATATCCCAACCCAATCTAATCCCACCTGCCAGCACCCGGCCCATATCTCTCCAAACCCTTCCTATTCACATACCCATCCAAATGCCTCTTAAATTTTGTAATTGTACCAGTCTCCACCACATCCTCTGGGCAGCTCATTCCATACACGTACCACCCTCTGCATGAAAAAGTTGCCCCTTAGGTCTCTTT